>NC_061117.1:89760726-89850965 GCF_002878395.1 Capsicum annuum | reverse complement strand
GTTATGTTATAAATGAGTCTCAATCTTGTAGTGTTCTTGTTATCATGCTTCTTTCTATTTCTTCTCCTCCAGAGTTCCCATAGAATGATGCTGGGTAAAGCATGGAAATATGGTTGGTCTCTCATCTTCACCTCAGCCTCCCACCACTTGAGAATAGTACCCCTTAGTGTCAAGTCTTGAATATATATACCTGCAAAAGAAGAAAAGTAGGACTAAGTCCTGTTAGCATAATGTGACCTTCTGAAGACATGTGCAAGTGTCTCCCTGCAGGTTCCCCACAACACCAATATTTAGATGGACCTGCATTCCTCACCTTCTAGCATTATCATTAACTGGTATTCTGCTTTTCCATAACCTTGACATAAAGAAGCATATTTTAAAAGGTAACCCTTTAATTCAAATATACTTATAAATGTTACTTAGGTGACTCTTGTTCCTGATATATTGTCAAGCATTCTTAACTGTGAACTCTCCCTTTGAATCTATACTCCATACTGGAATGTCCTGACCTTCACCTATAGGTGGTTGAACTTTAGTAAGAATATGATCAGCCATTTCTGGTGTGAACATATTTGTGATCAAATATTCATCCCATCTACCCTCTCTTGCCATATCTTTGACTGGTTGATACTGCATTTTCTTCTCCCAGTTGCCTTTCATTAAGGAGAATAAATCACCATGTCCAGTCCAATTATCTAATCGTAAATCAATATTTCCTTCCCTTAGTTTCCACACTATCAAATGCTTCACCAATTCTCTATCAATTTGCATTTTTTCCACACTTGTGATCCCCTTGAGCTAGTTTTCCATACAATCATTGTTTGATGCTCTTTTCTACAATATTTATTGAACATGTAATATGTTAAAATGGGTTTTGTTGTCCTAAAGGTCCACCATAGTTTACAGAATAATGCCATAGAAATATCATACAATCTTCTAAAACCTAACCCTCCTTCCTCTTGTGGTAGACACATATCCTGCCACTTCACCCAATGCCTACCCTTTCCCCTAATTTTGCTACTCCAAAAAAATTAAGCTAGAACCTTTTACATAGAATTCAGGACATTCACAGGTGGATTCATCACTGATAAATAGTGAATAGGAACATTCTGCAACACATGCTTAATCAATACTGCTCTACCTTTATATGAGAGAAGTTTTCCTTTCCAATTCTATCTCTTAATCCATCACTGATAAATAGTGAATAGGAACACTCTGCAACACATGCTTAATCAACACTGCTCTACCTTCATATGAGAGAAGTTTTTTTTTTTCAATTCTGTCTCTTATTTGCTATCTTATTCATCAACTGTTGATAATAATCTTTTTTCTTCCTCATATAGAAAATAGGACAACTAAGGTATGTGAAAGGAAAATCTTTCCTCAAGATGCCTGTAGAAACTTCTACTTATATTCTCACTCCATTAGAAACCCCCTTGTGCAGATAGATTGCACTTTTTTTTAATTTTTTATCCAAATACTGCTTCATATTTGTCCAAAGTATTAGACACTAACTGCAATTTTCTCACTTCATCTTTGTATAGTATAATTATATCATCTGCAAAAACTATGTGATTCAATTTAGGACTTTCTCTTGGCATACCAAACAGCTTAAACTCCTTTTTCTGTATCAGTTTCTTCAGATTCCTAGGCAGAACTTCAGCTATAATAATGAACAAAGTAGGTGATAAAGGATCATCCTGCTTCAATCCTCTTGATGATTTAAAAAATCATTTTGGCTGCCCATTCAATAAAATTGAATACAAGTTGTTGTCTAACAATCTATACACCATGTCTATAAGAACTTTTGAGAGACCTATTTTCCTCAACACCTTGGTAAGAAAAATCCATTCCACCCTATCATGTGCCTTCATCATATCTAATTTCATGAACATATTAGGAGGTCTACCCCTTTTTCTTATTTCTAAAACTATTTCCTGAACCACCAATACATTCTCAGCTATGCTTCTTCCCTGAATAAAACCTGCTTGTTCTGGTGATATCAATTGAGGTAATAAGCCTTTAATCCTCTCATGAATAATTCTTGAGAAAATTTTATCCATAAAATTACTAAGTGATATAGGCCTCATATCTGAAAAAGTATTAACTACTAACTTTTTTGGTAATAATACCAAATTAGTATGAGTAATGAATCTAGGAAGTTGGTATCCGTAAAAGAAAGCTATTACCATTTTATGTATGCCCTGCTTTATAATTTCCCATGCATATTGATAAAAGGCTCCAGTAATTCCATCAGGTCCCCCTGCACTGTTCCTGTTCAAGCCCTTTACTGTATTTTTTTTACTTCATCTTTAATAGGAATCCTCAAGATCTCCTTATTCTGCTACTTAGTTACTAGGCTTGGTATTTCATCTAGCGTAGAAAAATCCTTTGCATCTTCCTATTTAGTAAATTGATTATGAAAGAAATTAATAGTTGAATTAGCTATCTCTTGCTTTTCTTTCATCCACTCACCTTCTCTATTCTGTATTCTTCTGATTCTTAATCTACCCCTTCTTTCTTTAATAATTGTATAGAAGAATCTTGTGTTCCTTTCTCCATCTTTAAACCATTCATACCCTGCTTTTTGCCTCCAGAATTCTTTTTCCCTCTTTAATTGTAAATTTAACTCATCTTGAGCCTTACTTAAATTTTCCCTGTTTATTCCACTAGGATTCTCCTCAAATTGCTTCTCTTTAACTTTGATAATATCTTTCAGTGTTGCTATTTCCTGGAATATATTACCAGAAGTTTCTTCACTCCACCGTGTCAATGGTGCTTTAGTTTTCTTCAGCTTCTGTTGAAACACAATGAAAGGATTCCCTTCTATCTCAACTATCCAATTCTATTTGATCACTTCCAAGCATGTTTTTTCCTTCAGCCACCAAATCTGAATGATTTGATTATCTACTCTCTTTCTATTCTGAAATGAATTAGCATAGGAGAATGATTTGATCCACTTCTAGATAAATGCTCCACATCCATAGTCTAAAATAAATTTTGTAGCCTATCATTGCACAACACTCTATCCAACCTTTTAAATATGCAATCTTTATTAGTTCTTCTATTCCATCAAGTATATCTGTTTTCTTTAAATTGAGGTTTTTCCAGATTACACGAATTTATACAATGGTTAAAATCCTGTGTTTCATTGAATGTAACTGGTACCCCCCTAATTTTTCTTCTTCATTTCTTATGACATTGAAATCATCCCCTATTATCCATGGTTGTTGATATGCATCTGCCATGTCTAGTAATGAGTCCCATAATTCTTTCCTTGATCTTGAGCTATATTTGGCATATACTAATGTAGCTATCAAAGAAACATCAGTATTTTGACTTTGAAGCTTCAGAGATAATTGTTGCTCCTCATCTTTAACTATACTAAATTCCACATTTTCATCCATGAATGCCCATATCTTACCAGTTACATTTACTACTACATGCTTTATCCCCAATCTTCTCCTGTATTCCTCTATATACTTCCTATCTTAAAAAGGTTCCATAATCCCTATAAAGTAGACATAATGTCTTCTCTGCATTCTTCTTTTTTGATTTTCCTTTTTTGTTTTTCAGAGACTCTATTTTCTTTGGTGAAAAATCTGCAGCTTTAGCTACTTGATTGATATTTTCTTCCAAGTTATTTCCATCCATGTCTTCTTTCTTTTCATTGCAACTCTCCATTAACTTATCTAATTGAATAGCTAAAGAAAAAATCCCTTCCAATACCATCAATTCATTTGTTCCTCCATCAAACAACTGTATTTGCTTCTCTTCTTCATCCTTCTTCAACCCTTCTGTGTTACTTTCCCTCTGATATTCTATTCTTTTTTTATCATTCTCATCATGCTGAACATCTCATTGCTGATTCTCTTCTTCCTTGTCATTCTTATCATTTGTTGCCTTTCCTTTATCAGTTTCCTGAATATCTTACTATAATTCTGTATTTTTTCCAAAGCTTTTGTTAACCCAGTCTTTTTTTGTACTGAGTTTTTCTCCTTCTACTTGGACTTCCCTTTGTTTTTCTTTGTCTGCAATTTTTAAATCAAATTTATTACCTTCATCTTGACCTTCCTTATCCTTTAAAACATTAAAAGAATTGGAAACTTAAAGGTCCTCATTATTTTTCTCATTTACCTCTCCTAGAATAGACCATACCTGTCCTTCATGTATATATTCTTCCTTGTGAGCCACTGATGATTATTTGTGTTTTTTCTTCTTATGTTACCCTGATGCTGAGGCTGCTGTTTCCTTTGTTCAACAAGTTCCTTATTCATTGGTTTTCCTTCTGTACCTTTGCTTTCCTCCTTTATTTTTTCATATAATTCTGGATGAGTATTCCAACAACTTCCTTCATCATGCCCTTATAAACAACAATCTTGACAATACTTTGGCATATAATCATATTGAATCTGTATCCATTTGGACTTGATTTCCCAGTGATATCATTCTCCTCATTGATTCATATTCTTTGAGGTAATTTTGCAAGTAAATCCACCTTTACTTTGACTCTTGCAAACAAGGTCTAGTACAATTTTTAGTTACCTTGTCTACTGTGAGTGGCCTCCCTACTGCTACTACAATTAAAAATATTGCATCTTTGGCAATACCAGTTGTAGTACTTTGGTGCCTGATAATCTCTCCATTGTATACCTTTACACATGATCCACCCATTTCACCCATAAATTGTCGGCCTTGTTTGCTTTATTCCACACATACTTTAGACTAGCAGCTTCATTCCATACTATATAGTTAGTGATCCCATGTCCTCCCTCTCTTTTGCCTCTACACACCACCTTTGAAGCCATTAATGGTACTCTATTTATGTGTACGTGAACACTCCATAAGAAATTTCTACATCTGGATATGATATTCTTTAACACCCCTTTTGGTAATTGGAACATAGTGGACTAGTAGGTTTGTAGGTGCATTAGAACTGAGTTTATCAACTGGATTTTCCCTGTATATGAAAGGTTCCTCCTCCCCTAAGTGTATATTCTGCATGTCAATTTGTCAACTAGCATCTCACAGTCCAGTATGAGAGTCTCTTGGGTGATATTGGCACCCCCAGGTATATTTAAAAGGTAATTTACCTATTGTGTACTCAGTAATCTCACATAAATCCTGTAACACTTGTGCATCCATATTTGCTAAAAATATATTGACTTACTTGCATTTATGATCATCTTTGATGAGGTAGAAAATGCACCCAGTCCCTTTAATATCAACACAAGAGGTATCAACTCCCCTTTGCAGAACACTGACATGTCATCAACAAAGCACAGATGATTTAGTGTCAAACTCTTGCACTTTGTGTGAAATTCAAATCCTTCTATAGTGACCACCCAGTTCATGATTCTTGAGAAGTATTTTGTGTATATTACAAACAGCAATGGGGACAAAGGGTCCCATTGTCTCAACCCTCTTTTTCCTTGTATGTTTCCATATACTCCACCAATAATAGCAATTGTGCATTAGGGTGTTATAATGCACTCCATGATTAGTTTGATAAAACCATATGGGAATTCAACCAGTACAACATTTCTTCTACAAACTTTCATTTCATATTTTCATATGCTTTCCTTAGGTCGATTTTGATCAAGCAACTCTTAGTGGTAGCTTTTTCTATTGTATAGATTCACCGAATCTTGACATATCATAATATTCTGGACTATGGATATTCCTGCAACAAATGCACTCTGTGTGTTGGATATGATCTCAAAAAACACTTTTTGTAGTCTCTTACATAGCATCTTTGAGATTATCTTGTATAAGGTGTTACAACAGAATATAGGTCTATAATCCATCACTAATTCTGCATGCGAGCTTTTAGGAATTAAAGTTATAATAGTGTTATTTATCTGTTTTAACAACTGACCTATTTGAAAGAATTCCAGCACCTCTCTTGTCACTTTTGCTCCTATTATATCCTATGTATCCTTGTAAAATTTGCTTCCATACCCATTGACACGACCTTAGGCTACCTCCTAGTACAGTGCTTACTACCACAAGTGACCACAAGCTAACCCACGAGCTGGTACCTACTATAAGCATTGAGTAAAATAATAATACAACACATGTGTAGAAGATAAGTTGATAAGATACTATAAATCTGAATACTGAAATATGTAGTAATGACATGTCTGAAATATCTGATAAAAATAATGGAAACCAAATTGTCTATCTAAAACAATCGATAAAAACTGACAAAACTGACTCACTATCTTATGATCATCTAAAAGCCTCTAAACATCATGAAGAGTTGATGGGAAAACCCCCCAACTAACTCCAACTGATTAAACATAAAAAAATACTGAAATAACAGAGTAAAATATGTCATGTCCTCTCGATGGATGATGACTCACCACTACTGCTGCTAGGTAACACTGAGTTGTCTAAGAACGGTTGGGAAACTGAGCATTCAAACCTATGTTATAAGACAATATAGCACAAGAAAAAGTATGCAATTAGTACCTTGAATATACTATTATGGGAGAAGGACTGACTGAATGCATGAGATAACTGAGCATGAATGCATGAACATGTAATATCTAATAATGTAAGACCAAGCATAAATATATTTCTGAGATAATCTGTAATCTGAAAGACTGAATTTTGTATAACTGAATAACTAAATATTCGTATGCTTTGGTTAAGCAAACATGAGCTGAGACATACTAAATACTGATCGAGACTTTGGGAGGTATCATGTAACTAACATGCCCTAATCTGAGCTAATCGGGGTCAAACCTATAACCCCAGTTGGAAGGGCATCGATACCGTGCCACGGGTACTAACACTGGCTGTGTGGATCCACTAAACTGGTGTCCCGAAGGACTAGGGAGTCACCTTTTACTGCCAGTCCTATGATTAGATATGTGTCAACCCTCAACAGGCAAGAAGACATCTCAAACCTATGCTGGCTACAACATAGTTCTAGAGGCGTAGGCTGTGACTATACCTCTCTACATCAAAACACAACTAAGACCAACTCTGGAAGTATCATAATAAACTAAAATCCATCTGAACTATCTGGTAAGGTCAAGACTAGGGCAGAAGTGAGTCGAGTCTTTAACTCTTGAAAACTCTTCTTGTAGGAATCTAACCATTAAAATTTGACTTTCTTATAAGTTAATGAGACATGGGGGGATCAATAGAAGAAAATCCTTCAATAACCATATGTTATAGCCATCCAAACCCAAGAAACTCCTGATGTATGATAGAGAGATAAGTCTAGGCCAGTTTTTCACTACTTTAGTCTTTTGAGGGTCAACTCGGATGCCATCATCAAAAATTATATGGCCAAGGAAAGCTACTGATCTTAGCCAAAATTCAAACTTATTGAAGTTAGCAAAAAATTGATGATCTCTTAGGGTCTGCAACACAACCCTCAGATGATTTTCATGATCAATCTCATTACAGAAATAGACAAAGATATCATCAATGAAGACTATGATGAACATGTCCAAGTACTGCTTGAACACCCTATTGATCAAGTCTATGAAAGCTAACAGGGGCATTTGTTAGTCTGAAGGACATAAATAGGAATTCAAAGTGACCATACCGAGTTTTGAAGGCTGTCTTTAGAATGTGACATTCTCTGACTCTAAGATAATAATAGCCGGATCTTAGGTCTATCTTAGATAATTAACTGGCACCCAAAAGTTGGTCAAACAAGTCATTAATTTTGGGGAGTGGATACTTATTCTTGATTGTGACTTTATTTAAATGATAGTAATCGATGCACATTCTAAGAGAACAGTCTTTCTTAAACACGAATAGGACTGGAGCGCCTCATAGAGAAATACTAGGCTTGATGAAACTCTTATCTAGGAGATCTTTTAACTATTTCTTCAATTTTGTAAGCTCAACTGGAACTATTCTGTAGGGTGGAATAGAGATAGGTTGGGTTTCTAGAAGGAGATCGATTCTGAAGTTGATTTCCCTCTCGGGAAGAACTCAAGGAAGATCTTCTAAGAACATATCTAGAAATTTATTTACTACTGGAAATGACTCAAGACACGAAGTCTCAGAATTTGAGTCAGTGACTTAGAAAAATGGTAAATACACCCCTTGGATATCATCTTTCTTGACCTAAGATAGAAAAAACAAACTGACATTTATGTACTAAAGTACTAACCCTCCATTCAATAACTGGTTCATTAGAAAACTGAAACTGAATGCTCTATTTCTATAGTCAACTGAGGCATAGCCTGAGCGGAGCCAATCCATGGTAAGAATGACATCAAAATTAGTCATCTCTAACTGTACAAGATCAACTGAAGTGATTTTCTTAGATACTATGACTGAATAATTTCTGCATACCCACTTGGATATAATAGATTTACCCACCGGGGTAGAAACTGAGAAAGGTTCTGCTAATATTTCAGGACTGATACCAAAGTTGATGGCTATATAAGGAGTTCCAAAAAAAGTGAAGCTCTGGGGTCTAATAAAACATAAATATAAAGATGAAAAACCTATAACGTACCCATAACCACATCAGGAGAACTTTCCTAATCATGCCGAGTCTGGAGAGCATAAAATCTATTCTGGCTCTGCCCACTAGTTATACTGGAAGTGGCACCCTACTGAGTCAGGAGACCGACTAGAGCTAAAGAATGATTGGACTGAACCTGCTGACTAGCCCTTGGGCAATACCTTAACCTATGGCCTGGCTTGCCACATCCAAAACATATATCACTACTAGCCGTATACTCACCCTGATAATTCCTATCATATTTTGGCACAACGGATTAGTATGACCACTGTTCACACATCCCTGGGACTTTACATCGGGTGCCTTATCCCGATTGTCTTGCCTGAACTTAGGCACTGGCACACTAGCTGAAGATGAAACCTGGGCTAAAAATTTCTAAAGGAACTAAGAATGATACCACCTTCTGACCTTGGCTAAGAGAAGTTGAAACTACTTGTTCTGGACCTCGTATTCTCTTTATCCTTTTCTTTCTTAATCTATTGAGCATGACCCATGAGTCTAGATAGGTCTATCTTCTTAATCAACATGGCGGTCCTACACTTCTTAACTACACTATCAGCTACACCAGATACAAACTTACTTATTCTAGACTTATTATATCCAACCATTGTAGAAGCATCCTCGCCAACTAAGTGAAATTAAGTGATTACTCTTTCAACTCTAGGGGGAAGAACCAATTTAAGAAAGCTGTGGAAAACTTCTTCAACTCTACAGGCCCTGCATCAACACCTCAGTCTTGCTTCCATGCTTAACCCAGGTGTGAGCTACACCCTATAATTGATATGCAGCAAACTCTGCACTTTCACTCGAAGTGACACCCATGATATCTGTCACTTTCTGCACTATTTTTAGAAACTCCTGCGGATTCTCCTTAGACTTGTATCTAGAAAATAGAGGAGAATTCATCCAAGGGAAATGTAAATCCTAACTGTAGCGGTATTTGCCACTGGATTGGTTGGGACAATAGCCTGCTGGTAATTTTGAGCAGCTACAAAATAGGCTAGAGTAGTGAAAGTAGCCTTGAATTCGATATGAGACATATGCTTATTCAAGGGATCTTTCTGAAAAGGTGGGGGACAGGCTGATCCCCATGCCTTCTTTCATTATTTCTTTTGGAAGGCATTGTCTGTAAACGGAAGAAAGAATAAGTCATAAAGAGGAATTAAATAGAACTCATGCTCTTTTGCATGACATGAACACTGAAAGAAGGGAAACTTTCCTAAGACTTCCTGTAGCCTCTTAACCATAAGTGTGGCGCTCTTCACTCTCATGCAGAAGACTCTACTCAACGCAACTTTTAGATACCCTAGGACACTTTAAGACCTGAGGATCTGATACTAAAATTTGTCACAACCCGAGGCTACCCTCTAATCTAGACAATGGTGCTTACGACCACAAGTTTCCACAAGCCAACGCATGAGCTGGAGCACTGAGTAAAACACAACACATGTACAAAACATAAGATGACAAGATACTATAAATATAAATACTAAAATATGTAGCAATGACATGTCTAAAATATCTGATAAAAATACTAGAAACCAAATCGTCTGTTGGAAACAACAGATAAAAGCTAAAAGAATGGAATGACTATCTAATTGATTTTTCTGAAAGCCTTTAGACATCATGAGGAGTAGTATAAAATCCCAACTAACTTTGACTAACTGAACATAAGAAAATACTTAAATAACTCAAAAAAACATGTTATGTCCTTAATGGATAAGGACTCACCACTACTGTTGTTGGGAAACGCTAGTTGTCTAAGAACGGTTGGGAAACGAGTGTCAAAATCTATGTTATATGACAACATAACACAAAGAAAAGTATGCAATTAGTACTTTCAATATACTCGTATGTGAGATACGGACTGAGTGAAATGCATGAGATAACTAAGCATAAAAACATAAACATGTAATATCTGATAATGCAAGACCAAGCATAAATATGCTTCTAAGATATTCTATAATTTAGACTGAATTCTATATAACTGAATAACTAAAAATTTGTATGCTTTGGTCAAGCAAACCTGAGCTGAGATATACTAAATACAGACCGATACTGTAGGAGGTATCATGTAAATGTCATGACCCAAACAGAGCTAATCAAGGTCCAACCTGTAACCCCAGTTGGAAGAGCATCGGTACTGTGCCATAGATACCAACATTGGCTATGTGGATCCACTAAACTAGTGTCCCGAAGGACTAGGGAGTCACCCTCTAGTGTCAGGTGCTCTCATGAGATTTGTGTCAACCTTCAACTGGCAGGAAGACATCTCAAACCTATGCTAGATACGTAATTCTTGAACTTAGGAACTACTACTAAAGGTCACACCCTCTACTAGCAGGTAAGCCCCCATCCCTGGGCTTTCTCAGTACTAAATCCTACTCCAACTATACTAACAGTGGTACTGAACTGAACTAAGTTTAACTGAACAATATTTTTGATAATGCTCATCATGGTCATAATATCTGAGTATAATGAAAATATTCATGGCTATTACTTGAAAATCTAAATTCATGTAAAACATATTGGTATAGGGTGTTCATAACCCGCCAGTACTGAATAATCATAAAATATGATATCAAAATCTAAAATTTTATTATGGAACTATAGTTCAAAGACAAACATAAGCATTTCACCAAATGAGTGAGAATCATGAACTTGAACATGGGAATTTGTTAAACATGAGAAAACAACATGATTACATGGCTAAATTCATCAGTTGATATTAATTCAACATGAATGTGTACTTCCTGCCAGTTGAATTTTATATTGCAATATCAACTTATGAATTTAGCCATGTAATCATGTTGTTTCCTTATGTTTAACATATTTCCATGTTCAAGTTCATGATTCTCTCTCATTTGGTGAAATATTCATGTTTTAGGTGTGTGAATAATGATTCCATACTATCATTTTAAGTTATGATACTATATTTTTATGATCATTCAGTGTTGGCAGGGTATAAACACCCGACACCTATGTGTTTTACATGATTTTAGATTTTCAAGTAATGTCCATGAATCTTTTCATTGTACTCAGATATTTATGACCATGATAAGTACTATCATAAATAATGTTCAGTTAAACTTAGTTCAGTTCAGTACCAGTGTTAGTTTAGTTGGGAGTAGGATTTAACACCGAGAGAACCCAGGGATGGGGGCTCACCTGCTAGTAGAGGGTGTGACCTTTAGTAGCAGTTCCTGTGTTCAAGAATTACGTATCCAACATAGGTTTGAGATGTCTTCCTGCCAGTTGAGGGTTGACGCATATCTCATGAGAGCACCTACCACTAGAGGGAGGCTCCCTAGTCCTTTAAGACACCAATTTAGTAGATCCACACAGCTAGTGTTAGTATTTATGGCACGATACTGACTTTATTCCAACTGGGATTATAGTTTGGACCTCAATTAGCTCATATTGGGGTAGGTTGGTTACATAATACCTTCCACAGTCTCGATCTGTATTTAGTATGTCTCAGATCAATTTGCTTGATCAAAGCATATAGATTTTTAGTTATTCAATTTTATAGAATTCAGTCTTTCAGATTACAGAATATATTAGAAGTATTTTATGCTTAGTCTTGCATTATCATATATTAAAAAGCATTCAGTCTTACTTATCTCATGAATTTCAGTCAGTCCTTATCTCACATACCATTACATTGAAAGTATTGATCACATACTTTTTTTGCACTATGTTATCATATAATATAGGTTCGGACACTCAGTTTCCTTATACATTCTTAAATCGTTCAACGTTACCCAGCAGTAGTAGTGGTGACTCTTCATCCATCGAGGACATGACATGTTTTTCTCAGTTATTTCAGTATTTCCTTATGTTCAATCCAATCAAAGTTAGTTGGGGATTTGTCCCATCAACTCTTCATGATGTTTAGAGGCTTTCACAAAATCAATTAGACAGTCAGTCAATTTTTTCAGTTTTTATCTGTTATTTCAGACAGACAATTTAGTTTCCAGTATTTTTATCAAATATTTCAAATATATCATTGCTATGTATTTTAGTATTCAGTAGATAATTCAGATTTCAGACATGAATTAAGGTATGTGGGGTATTTATGTAGGGTATTACCATAAGTTCTTGCTTTATTATGGAATATAAGCTGGTTTATCTATAATTATGCATATTCCTTGGATAGCTTCATTTCTTCCAAGATCAAGCTTTTATTTGGGCCCTATTGTATCTTTATTTGATAGTCATTCAGTTTTATTCTTGCCTCTTAAGTTCTCTGTTATATTGCACTAAACATCTCTTTTCTTAACTTCAACAGTATATGTTTTAATCTATTCATCTTCCTAACCACTTGGAAAAGTTTCCTCCCTTTTGCTGCACCCGACCAACTATTTTCCATCTTATTATTAAAAGTTGGAGCAAGACTCCACATATTGAAGTATTTGAACTGAGATTTCTGCGTTATTTTCCCTTGTTCCCATCTAATTATTACAGGGCAGTGATCATACCGACCCTCTGGTAAAATTTAAGCTTCTAATGCAGAGAGTGCTATCATCCAGTTGTTATTTACTAGAACTCTATGAATCTTGTTGTATGCTTTATGTACCCCTTGGTGATTGTTATTACATGTAAAGAAAGCCCCATATCATTTCAGGTCTTGTCACCCATAAGTTGTTACATAATTTGGAACTTCTTTATCTCAGCCACAGTTACTAGTCTGCCTATTCTTTCTTCCCTACATAAAATACAATTGAAGTCACCTAGGAGTTCCCATAGGCCCGTTATGTTTCCATGGATATCCTTAATGTCTTCCCATAGCCCCCTTCTTAATTCTGGTTCTTTGAAACCATATACTACTCTCATACCAAACATTTCCCTTATATTTCTTGCTTGCACAGAGTAGTGGATCATTTAGGTAGCAGACTTCAAAATAGTCACTGGATATACATGTGGCTTCCATAGCAACCCTATTCTACCTCTTTTATATTTATTCAGATTTGTGGTATATGACCAGCCATCACAAAGAATAAGAGATGCTCGTTGACCTTTTATTCTCTCAATCTTTGTATCCAAGAGACCAAATAGACTTACTCTAGTGTTGTGCATAAAAGTATGCATTTTTCGCTATTTTTCAGTCCTAATTAGTCCCCTAGAGTTCTAAAATCTAATGTTATCCATTGGATGGGGATGGCCTTCCATCATCCCTGGCATTATATGGTGTTTTCCTACCTATTTTTCCTTCTTTCTTTTATTTTGTTCCTTCTTCCTAATAAGGGTTTTTATCCAGTATATCATATTTATTCTTTTTATTCATCATTGTACCTAAGGATTATGGTACTTGTATCTTACTCTACCTTTGTTCCCTATTTTTAGTTTCCTTCATTAGACTTTCTTTTGGACGATCCTCTTGCTGTGTCTCCTTTCTTTTCTATTGTTGTTTATTCTCATCCACCAGTTGTTTTTCCTATCTATATTTCTTCAATTGTGTCCTGCAATTTTCAGCTTCATGCCCAAAGTTTTTGTAATATGTGCACATGGTCGGCTTTCATTCATACTCCACTCGTTGTTCAACAATACATCCTACCTCATTCACAAACATCACCCTCGTTGGGTGCACTTTGTCCATGGGTAACTCCACTAGAAATCGTGCTTAAGCCATATGCTTCTTGTTTGATGTAGATCTATCCACTCGCAGTGGCTTTCCAATTAGGATGACTATTTTGGTCAATGCTGCTTTACCCCAGTATTTAAGGTTCAAGTTTGGTAACTGAACCCATACTGGCACCCTAGTAATTGTCTCCTTTATGGCATCACAATCTGATTCCCATGCTTTTACCACTATAAGCTTACAATCGAATAACAGTACACCCTTTTCTACTACTCTCACTTTCTCGTCTTATAAACTGAATCTCACAAGGAAGACACCTCTATTACTTGGGCTACCCTTTCAATTCAGCTTCCTTTCAATATGCAATTAAAGTATCCCTCCATTACTACTTGAGGCAGATTTGACCCCATCACATAGCAAATCAGTATCGATTTCCAAAAACTAACCTCCTTTTGTATATCCTCCATCGTAATCTTTACCGTACTACTTTATGCACCTTTATTCTGTAGCTCAAATCCTTATTCACTCCTATCCCTCCATGATATTTCTCCACATCTATAGTTTGCTTATTGGTGGTTTGGGATTTGGCTCTTCTTCCACTGGATCAGCCTATTTTGAAGCCCCTGAGCTTCCTTGTTCTGACATCTTCTCTGCATCTACCTTTTTTTGCGCATTCTCCCTTGGAGGTTAGTAGCGGTGGAAATGGTTCAATTCCTAGCAGAGTAGTCATACTCTTCCTATTCTTTGTATCCCTAGATGTTGGAATCAACTTTGTCATTGTCGTACTTTTCCTGTGTTCACTTTGGTTCTGCGAATTTATCCCTTTGAGCTTTGATTTTTTTTTTTAATTTCAGTAGTAGTTGAGAGAAACCTCGAGGACATTTCAAAAGATTAAAATTATCCTTATAGGTAATATATTCTGAAATAACCTCAAGGATGTTGGATCAACTGTGCTAGGATTAAGATTAAACATATGCTCATAATGCTAACAACAGCCTTCCCAATCTTCTCATAATTAGATACCCATTTACCTTTCTTGTTTTAAATTCTCTAAATACATGGCCTTTATCTTTTATCTTTAATGACAGAATGGAAATATTTGTTTTAGAATCACCCTCTTCAAACTACCTGGTTCTTGCCTTCCATTTCATTAAATAGTCTTGCTTGTTGAGAAAATATATATGTTCTACATGCCCTTTATTTAAATCATATCTACTATCCTCAATTTAGTTCATGATATCCAAGTCCTATAGGTACTGGACTTTATCCTCCCAAGTTTCAACTTGTTCATTAATATCCCCTATGTCTTCTCTAGACCATTATGTTATTTTTTCTAAAGATTTTTGAGTTTATCTTGTAATCTCCACATTAGGTTGTCGTTTATATATTTGCTACACTCAATTGAAACCACATTCTAAAAATCATTATGGATGGTCCAAAAGTCTAGGAATTTGAAGTACTTGTAACCATTTTTTTGTCAATTATTAAACACCAGTAGCATTGGTCAATGGTCAGACCCTATCCTGTCCATGTATTCATAGTATTTTTGGAATGATTCTGAGCTTACAAATCATTTATAAGGACCTTTTTCAATCTCTTCCAAACCCCCTTGAAAAGCCTCCAATTGTTGCACCAAGTGTACCTTGACCCAGTATAACCAATGTCTATTATTCCACAAAAGTTGTAACAACCCAAAATAACCTCCTGGGACGTCACACGGTGCTTAGGGATACAAGTAGCCCCAAGCTAACCCTTTGAGCCTATCACTTCTCATAATAATAACTTATTCAAGAAGGAATATACAAAACACTAGCACTGTCATATCAAATGAAAGGAAATAGGAAGACAACACTCGGTCCAAACGACCACAATACTGAAAATTCCAACACAACCATAATCTGATAACTAGTCTGACAAAGCCTTTACTCCATGAACTCGAGAGCCGTTGGGACAGGTACCCAACTGACTCAAACTGAACTGAAAGTAATAACATAAATACTCACGTATTGAAATATCTGAAGATAGGCCCTAGAACCATGAGGACTCACCACTGGAGAAATGTAGACAAAGGTACTCGAGAATCACTGACGAGGCTAGGACTGAGAACCTGAACCTACATTATAAGAAAATGTAGCACATAGACGTATATGTGGATCAACACTTGGGAATGTACTGAGTATGTGGGGTGTATGCATTTATATAAAAACAGTACAAAACTCTACAATCAAATCATGCATGCAATTAGGAATGACTCACATGGCTTGAACAAGTCAAAATGTAAAGCTCATAAATCATATAGAATGAACCATGTAACACAAATCTCATGAGTCCTTATACTTTAGCATTAAAATCTGTGCTCTCCTCTTATTCTCATTACTTATAGGATAAAGGAAACTTTAGGCAATACTTTCAACTCATGCATATATCTCATGGAGAGTAAAACTGCTTTAATGCTCAAGGACTTATAACTCTTTTGAACTCAAATACTAGGAACTCAAAATCGTATAAGTTTGGTTTAAAAATCGGTGATCAACTCATACTAGTAAAGAAAACTACTTCCTTCTTTGGAAAATACTCAAAGCAATTCATTTATTTTAGAAAACATCTCATCCCAAAGCTTTAGGGAAAATATTCTATCTCAATGGAAAATACTTTAGTTTAGGGAGGTTCTCTTAACTGACATAAATCATGTGAGCTACATGGAGTCCAACGTCTTGTCCTACTAAGGAGGAAACCTCACACTGGGAGAGGTGTCATACTCTTGCCAAGGAGTATAACCTCAATTCAGTGATTACTTATCTCGGCCTAGAGCCCAATCATCTCGGCCTCAGGCCCAAAATCTCAAACCTATAGTGGCACGTAGTTCTGGAGTAAGAAACCATGGTAACTTATCCTATTCGGTGCAAAATACTACTCCCTTTAGTTTATCTCGCTCTTCTCATAGAAATCCACTTTCAAAATAATCTCATGGTTAATAAGAACCCAATAATCAAATCTATAATCTCATGTGGTAGAGTGGATTTCAAAACACTATGACTATTAGGTCAAAACAATTCTCAATAATTTCAAAATACTCAAATCATGGGTGCTTATAGCACAATAGTTTATAAAATTATAAGTCTCAAGTAGGGCTTAAAAACCCATAATTCAGTCTAAATTTAAAACTCATCATAATGCATAATAGATAGCATATAGATTCATAATTCATGTAGGAATCTGGAATTTACAGCAATTTGTCTCAAAATCTCAACATACTAATATACTAATATACTTCAAACATTGCAACTATTAACTTCTCAAGGATTAAAATCATGAGGTATAAACCAAGCTTTAATTTCTCAAGAAAACTTGTAAAAATCATGCCATTAGACTCTCAATTCATGGGAAACATCAAAAGCTTGCAACCAATAACAATGGATGAAAAACCCTAATTCAATTTTATGTAAAATCTCATAAGTTCCAGAAAATTGTAGTTTAAATAAGCCTTTGGGCAAAAGGGTGAAAGGATTACCCATGTTTAAAACCCCACATACCTTAGATTATGAAATTGGATGAACAAGCTTGCTTCAACTCTTCTTCTTACTCTTGAGAGAGGTTTCTTGCAACCCTTGAACTTGGGGAATTCAAATCTCAACTCAATTTATGGAATCTATGATAAGTTCTTGGATTTCTTGGAGAAGGGTTTTAGATTTGATCTTGAGGGAGAAACCCTAGCTCTCTTGTGTTTTGGATGATGAATGAAGCCATTTTATTTGCTTGGAATATATATCTGGTTGATAAAAGAGTGGAAAATACCAAAAAGTCACTTTAGAAATAACTTAAAAATACTGAACGGAGGTTGCGATGGTCAAAGCGACGGTTCGTCGCTAGCCTGACGATCCATCAGATCGTCTGTCGTACGTCGATCAGGAAAAGAACACACTGTCTCAATGCGACGGTCGAAGAGATGGTCCATAGCAGTCTTGAAGGTCCATCAGATCTTTCGTCGCACGTTGGCTAGGATGAGACCACACTGTCTCAGTGGTGACGGTCCATCGCAGCCTTGACGCTCCATCGTCCTGGCCCTCGCACTTGGGCCAGAGAAGAGAGTTACTACAATGATTGGAATGGGCTGAGTGATGGTCCGTCGTAGACTCGACGGTCCGTTGGATCGTTTGTCACACCTGGGCAGTTCCAACAACTCTCAATAAAATGGCCATAACTTCTCACCCAGTTGTCGGATTTGGATGAAATTGGTATCGTTGGAAAGATAATTCAATTCTCTACACGAAAAAAATAAAATTTAAGAAAATTCTATATGGTTTAAATACCAATCACTTAGGAAGTCTCTTCTCAATCTTCTTGGGTCGAAATTACACGTCACTTGACACGCTCTAAGACTCGGACTACGAGGGAACTTTGCGGGGTTTTACAATATCTCCTCCTTGGAAACATTCATCCTCGAATGTTGCTAGTTAGACTAGGAACACAAGAAAAAAAAAGTACACATAGCTGAAGCAATTTGCTAAACGGGCTCAAAATCTTTCTATACTCTTAAATACCTCGGAATTTACAAGAACTCATGCAAGAATAGATATATAGCTGAACTTTAGATTAGAAGAGGTGAATTAAGGAATAATAATACCTTCGGATCAATCTGAACTCGCGAAAAAGAGGTGTGGGTACTTGGCTCACATGTCTGCTTCTGCCTCCCAAGTAGCACCCTCAACTGACTAATTCCGCCACAACACTTTAACCAAGAGAACCTCTTTGTCCTTAGTCTACGGATCTGAAAATCTAGGATCTCAACAGGAATCTCATCAAATGAAAGATTGTTCTGAATATCAGCACTCTCTGAGGGATCTACTACAACAGAATCACTAATATGCTTTTTAAGCATGGAGACATGAAAAATAGAATGAACAGCTGACAACTCTGCGGGCAACTCAACCTCATAGGCTACTTTACCAACACTGCTCAAGACTCTGGGCCAACATAATAGGGACTATGCTTTTCCTTTTTATCAAACTTCTTCACCCCTTTCATAAGTGAAATATTCAAGTACACCAAATCACCCACCTCAAATTCAAGATCTCTTCTCCTCACATCGGCATATAACTTTTGATGACTCTAAGTTGTCTTTAGCCTCTCTCTAATCAACTTAACTATCTCCATAGCTTCAAACACTATATTAGTCCCAATCACGATAGCTTTACCCACTTCAAACCAACCTATGGGTGGTCTACATCTTCTACCATACAAGGCCTCAAATGGTGCTATCCCGATGCTATCATGGTAACTATTATTATAGACGAACTCTATCAATGACAAATACTCATCCCAACTTCCTTTAAAATCAAGAGCACACACCCTCAACATGTATTCTAGGGTTTGAATGGTCCTCTCAGCCGACCATCTATCTGCGGATGAAAGGCAGAACTAAGAAAAACTTGGGTACCAAGACCCTACTAAAATGCCCTCCAAAACTGAGAAGTAAATTGTGTACCCCTATCCGAAATGATAGACAAGGAAACCTGTGTAGACTGACTAACTCCCAAATATACAATCTAGCATAATCCTCAGCTGTATAAGATGTATGCATGGGCAAGAAATGCGCGAACTTAGTCAGCCTGTCTACAACAACCCAAATAGAATTATGACGACGACACAAAAGAGGTAACCCAGTCACGAAGTCCATATTCATCACCTTCCACTTCCAAGTGGGTATACCAAACTCTTGCATCACACCACTAGGTCCTTGGTAGACCTTAACCTATTGGCACGTTGCATACTTTGCTACAAACTCAGCTATATCTTTTTTCATACCATTCCACTAATAAATTTCCTGCAAGTCATGGTACACCTTAGTAGTGCCGGGATGAATGGAATACTGCGCGCCATGTGCTTCAGTTATAATCCTCTGCCTCATATCATAAACACATAAAACACACAATCTACCCTAAGATCTCAACAGCCATCTCCCCCTTGGGAGAAAACCTCTACCTTTTGGTCCTTAACTGTCTCCTTCAGTCTGACCAAACTAGGATCTCTATCTTACTTCTCCTTTACTTCTAAAACTAAAGAGAATTCGGAACTACTGTGCACCAAAGTACTTCCCTCAGCTGAATCAAGCAATCTAACACCCAATCTAGCTAAACAATGCACATCAGAGCTAACTTTTTCTTACCCTCCTCTACATGAGCAACACTACCCATAGACAATCTGTTAAGGGCATCCGCTACGACATTGGCCTTGCTTGGGTGATATAACACACTTATATCATAGTCTTTTAACAACTCTAACCACCTCATCTTCCTAAGATTCAACTCCTTTTGATTAAATACATACTGCAGGCTCTTATGATCAGTAAACACATAATATGAATATCATAAAGATAGTGTCTCTATATTTTCAAAGCAAAGACCACAATAGCTAACTTAAGATCATGGGTTGGGTAATTCTTTTCATACGTTTTCAACTGTCTAGAGGCATAGGCTATAACCTTACCTCTTTGCATTAACATACTACCCAAACCAATTCTAGAGGCATCAAAATACACCACAAAACCATCTGTACCATCAGACAAAGTCAACACAGGGGCTGAAGTAAGTCGAGTCTTCAACTCCTGAAAACTCTTCTCACAGGAATCTGACCACTGGAACTTAACTTTCTTTTGGGTCAATCGGGTCATGGGAGACACAATAGAAGAGAAACCTTCAACAAAACAACAGAAATAGCCTGCTAGACCTAAGAAACTTCTAATATCAGATGGAGAGATAGGTTTAGGCTAATATTTTATAGCTTTTATCTTTTGGGGATCAACTCTAATACCTTCGGCTGAAACAATATGACCCAAAAAGGCTACAGAACTTAGCCAAAATTCACACTTACTGAATTTGGCGAACAACTGATGACCTCTAAGAGTTTGTAAGACAATTCTAAGGTGATCTGCATGATCATGCTCACTGCGGAAGTACACATGGAAGTCATCTATGAACACTATAAAAAACATATCAAGATATTGCTTGAACATTCGATTCATGAGGTCCATAATAGTTGTTGGGGCATTGGTTAGCTCGAAAGACATGACTAGAAACTCAAAGTGACCATAGCGGGTTCGGAAGGCTGTCTTTGGAATATCATATTCCTTCACTTTAAGTTGATGATAGCCAGATCTAAGGTCTATCTTGGAGAAATAACTTGCACCTTGTAACTGATCAAACAGGTCATCAATTCTTGGAAGAGGATACTTATTTTTTACCATAACCTTGTTAAGCTGACGATAGTCAATGCATATACTCAATAACTATCTTTCTTTCACACGAATAGAACATGTGTGCCCCAAGGAGAAATACTGGGCCTTATGAAACCTTTGTCTAAAAGATCTTTGAGTTTCTTTTTCAACTCCTTAAGCTTAGCAAGTGTCATATGGTATGGCAGAATAGAAATGGGAGGAGTGTCGGGAAGAAGGTCAATCCCGAATTCTATCACTCTATTGGGAGGTACCCCTGGGAGATCTTCTGGAAAAATATCTGGAAACTCATTAACAATGTTGACTGATTGAATAATTGGAACCTCAGACTTATTGTCTTTGACTCTAACTAGGTGATAGATACATCCCTTGGATATTAGCATTTTGGCTTTGAGATAGGAGATAAAATGACTCTTGGGAGATACCAAATGCCCAGACCACTCAAAAACTGGCTCATCAGGGAACTAAAACTTGACCACACGGGTATGACAGTCAATAGATGCATAACAAGAATGAAGCCACTAAATACCCAGAATAAGGTCAAAATCTACCATGTCTAACTCTATCAAATTAGCAAGTATAACTCTATGAAAAACAGTAATAGGACAATCTCTATAAACTTGTTTAGCAATAACAGACTCCCCTACTGGTGTGGAGACTGTAACACCCCAAAAAATGGGCCCCGAAGCGTCACACGGTACTTGAGGCTACGAGTAGCCCCAAGCTAACCCTTTGAGCCATTTTCATTTAGTTTAACACAAATCAATGGGGTTTTCATAAAATAACCCTCAAATATCAACAGAGTAATCATCATCCAAGAATAAAACAATTTCAGAAAGATAACAAAATATGACTTATTAGTCAACTCCCAACATCTATACTAGTCTGACAAGCCTCTAAGAAAATCAACAAAACCAGCGAGCCATTGAGACATGCCTCAACTGACTCATACTCAGTTATTAAATGTAAATAATTTCGTGAAACCAATATCAGACATCACATCCTCAGAACATGAGGACTCACCACAACAGAGGATGCAGAACAACGTGCCCAAAGAATCACTGTCGAACCTGAAAATGAGCACCTGAACCTATATTTTGAGAAAATGCAGCCCATGGAAAGGAACCGAGTATATGGGGGTGTATGCAGTTGTATAAACATCATCATCATAAATATTTATAAGAAATATGCAGGATGTATGAAAGACTCACATAGCTCGAAGAAAATTATCATAATCATGAGAGGATGAAATAAGTACAATAACACATGTGAGTCATCATATAATTTGTCAATCACTTTCTCTTCATCAAGAATATCAATTCTCATAATGTAAATATCATTTAAATCTTTCAAAAGAATAACTTTCACAATTCCACTTTCAAATTACTTCACAATTCACCATAGACACAAGGAAACACACACACACTGGGAGATCCTATAACCGACATAAACCATGTGAGCTACATGGAGCCCAACATACAACCCAAGTTGGGGAGAGCCGTCCTATCATTGCCATCGCAGTAGGACTATCGATATCAAATCCACACAAACTAGTGATCACTATATAAATCAGCCTCAGGCTCACTTCTATGGGGGCACATAGTTCTAGGGAAGTAAGGTCGCTTTATACCTCCCACTCGGTGCTAAAAATTTCTCCCGGACATAGCTCAGATCATTTCAAAGACAATCCACAACAAAACAATTTCAGTAATATATAAGTATATAGTAGGAGCCATCATGCTTCCCATCTATCAAAATCAACCACGTTGTGGATTTCTTTCACACTCGAGTTCAAAACAACTCCATTAAGACCAAAAGGTCAAATCATTCAAAATATCTCAAATATTCAACATAAACATGCTTATAACACACACTTTCTTAAAAAAACATAATTTCCAAAGAGGATTCACGACCCAAATATCAAAATCATGATAAATATCATTCAAGATTCATGCTTTATATCTTCACACATGTAAATTCATCTTTCAAAATCATAAACATCAACATTTCATAATAATCATCATAAGATATGGGTTCATGCTTCAAATTCGTAAAAAACAAATAAAAATCATGCCTTTGTAAAGAAAATTACTTTTGGGCACAAGAACGAAAGAGAGTTCTTATTGAAAAACTCCACATACCTTGAATGATGAAATTTAGATCGATACTCATTTTTGAGATGTTAATTGTGCCTTTGAATCATGGTTCTTGGAGTTCTTGAACTAGGAACTTGGAATCTTGAATAAATTTGCAGAATTAATGGTGAACTTTGAAGGTTCTTGAAGTTGGATGTAGGAGCTTAGGGTTTTATTTTTGAGGGAACTTGATGAAATATAACATATAATGCTTCTAATAGGCTTTAATATAGGGTTTGGATGGATTTTGGGTGAGGGGGAATGACCAAAACACCCCTAAAAATAAAAAATTCTCGAATCTGTCCTTTGGTGGACTATTTTGATAGTCTGAAGTATATATCAACCATAACGTTTTACTCCGATATCCAAATTAGATGAAACCAATTGAATTAGAAAGAGGAATCGCATATCTTTCAGTTGATATATAGTATCTCACCCAGATCATTGTGTACGAGAAGTTATGATCGTTTAAAGTTGACTAAAAAATTTGCTTTTGATAGGCTGAAGTAGATCGACCATAACTTTTTGGTCCGATAGACAAATTGGATGAAACCAATTTCATTGGAAAGAGGACACGCAGAGATTTTCATTGATATATAGTAGGTCACCCAGATCATTATGTACAAGGAGTTATGATCATTTAAAGTTGGAGAAAAATACGCCAAGCCTCAGTACTTTTTCCTGTACGTTTTACTGTTCACTACTATTCACGGTTCGATCGGAATGTTCATAACTCATCGCTTGGATGTCCGGTTTGGATTATCCATATATCGTTGGAAAGCTTATTCAATACTCTACGCAATGGTGGGTCATAATCTAAGACATTCTAAATGAAAAATTTATAATTCATTCTAGAAGATAGAACCCAACACGTTTACGCATAATTTCAATGAAAAATTTCTCAGGTATTACATCATCCCCCCTTGGAAACATCCGTCCTCGAATGACGCTAGACATGCCAAGATTAGATAGGGAATAGAGCATACAGTTGAAACCATTCATTAGACTCATCACCATATCGTTTCTCACTCCGAATGCAACATAGAATGCATAAATTCAAGAAACTACAGCTGAACACATAATAAATGACAGCTAAACTGCTGCAACTTTTATCAAAAGTGCATGATTTAGGAAAGAACGGTACCTTCAGCTTGATCAGAGTTCGCGGAAAATAGGTGCGGGTACTTGGATCGCATATCTGCCTCAGCTTCCCAAGTTGCACCCTCAAAAGATTGGTTTCGCCACAACACCTTGACCAAGGGAACTTCTTTGTTCCTTAGTCCTCGGACACTGAAATTAAGAATCTCAACAGAAATCTCATAAAAAGAAAGATTTTCTTGAATGTCAGCACTCACAGAGGAATCCACTACCACAGCATCGCTAATATGCTTTCTAAGCATGGAGACATGGAATATTTGATGAACAAAGGACAACTCGGAAGGCAACTTGACCTCATAAGCTACCTTACCAACACGACTAAGAATTTTGTAAGGACCAACATAACGGGGACTAAGCTTCCCCTTCTTTTCGAATCTCTTCACCCCCCTCATGAGTGAAATTTTCAGATACACTAGGTCACCAACTTCAAACTCAAGGTCTCTCCTTCTAACATCCGCATATGACTTCTGACGACTCTGCGCAGTTTTCAACCTTTCCCTAATCAACTTAACTTTTTCCATAGCCTCACATACCGAATCAGGACCACTTACAGCCACTTCACCCACCTCGAACCAACCTATGGGTGATCTACACTTCCCCACATATAAGGCTTCAAATGGAGCCATGCCAATACTAGAGTGGAAACTGTTATTGTAAGCAAACTCTATCAACGGTAAGTGATCGTCCCAACTTTTCTTAAAGTCAAGTGCACAAACTGTCAACATATCCTCTAAGGTCTGGATGGTCCGCTCAGCCTGACCATCGGTCTGCGGATGAAAAGCAGAACTCAAAATCACTTGGGTACCAAGACCCTTCTGAAAAGCTTTCCAAAATTGTGAAGTGAACTGAGTACCCCAATCCGAAATGATAGACAAGGGAACTCCATGCAGTCTGACTAGATCTCGGATATACAATCTAGCGTAATCCTCAGAGTATATGAAGTATGAACAGGCAAGAAATGAGTAGACTTAGTCAACCTATCAACCACAACCCAAATGGAATCATGATGGCGTCGGGAAGGAGGTAAACCAATCACGAAGTCCATATTTATCTCTGCCCACTTCCAAGTGGGAATACTAAACTCTTGCATCATACCACCAGGTTTTTGGTGTTTAACCTTAACCTGTTGGCATGTTGCACACTTAGCTACAAATGCTACTATATCTTTCTTCATGCCACTCCACCAATAGATTTCCCACAAGTCTCGGTACATCTTGCTGGCACCAGGATGAATAGAATATCGCGCCTCATGCGCTTTAGCCATAATCCTCTATCTCAGATCATCAACATTTGGGACACACAATCTACGCTGGAATCTCATCACACCATCTCCCCCTTGGGAGAAAAACTCTACTCTTTGGTCCTTGACTGACTCCTTCAGTCTGACCAAACTAGCATCTAAGTATTACTTTTCCTTCACTTCCAAAACCAAGGAGGATTCGGAACTACTCTGAACCCCTATACTACCTTCAGCAGAGTCAAACAACCTAACCCCTAGATACATCACGAGCCAACTCTTTCTTACCTTCTACCACATGCGAAACACTACCCATGGACACTCTACTTAGGGCATCTGCCATAACATTGGCCTTGCTCGGATGGTACAGCACACTCATATCATAGTCCTTTAACAATGCTAACCATCGTCTCTGCCTAAGATTCAATTCTCTCTGGGTAAACACATACTGCAGACTCTTATGATCAGTGAAAACATCAACATGGACACCATACAAATAGTGTCTCTATATTTTCAAAGCAAACACAATAGCAGCCAACTCAAGGTCATGGGTGGGGTAATTTTTCTTATGGAGTTTCAAATGTCTAGAAGCATAAGCTATCACCTTACCTTCTGCATCAATACGCAACCCAAACCAACTCTCAAAGAATCATAGTACACCACAAAACCACCAACACCATCAGGCAAAGTCAAAACAGGGTCTGACATGAGTCGAGTCTTCAACTCCTGAAAACTCTTCTCATAAGATTCGGACCATAAGAACTTTACTTTCTTTTGGGTCAACCAAGTCATAGGAGATTCTATAGAGAAGAAAACCTCAACAAAATGGTGGTAATAGCCAGCTAAACCCAAGAAACTTTGGGTATCAGTTGGAGAAATAGGTCTAGGCCAATTTCTAACAGCTTCGGTCTTTTAGGGATTAACTCTAATACCCTCGAAAGAAATAATATGACCCAGAAAAGAAACTGACCTTAGCCAAAACTCACACTTACTAAACTTGGCAAACAACTTGTGATCTCTAAGGGTTTGAAAGACAGTTCGGAGATGATCAAAATGTTCATCCTCACTACGGGAGTACACCAGTATATCATCGATGAACACTATGACAAACATATCCAGATATGGTCTGAACACTTGATTCATGAGGTCCATGAAAGCTGCTGGGGCATTAGTTAACCCGAAAGAAATAACAAGAAACTCAAAATAGCCATAACGAGTTTGAAAAATGGTTTTTGGGATGTCACACTCCTAACTTTGAGTTGATGATAGCCGGAACGAAGGTCTATCTTTGAGAAATGACTTGCACCTTGCAATTGGTCAAACAAATCATCTATTCTCGGAAGGAGGTGCTTATTTTTTATGGTGACTTTATTTAGTTGGCGTAATCAATGCACATACGGAAAGAGCCATCTTTCTTTCTCACAAACAACACAGGAGCACCCCAAGGAGAAACACTGGGCCTCATGAAACCCTTGTCTAGTAGATCTTTGAGTTGCTCTTTCAACTCCTTAAGTTCTGCAGGGGCCATACAATAAGGAGGAGTAAAAATGGGCTGAGTATCGAGAAGAAGATCAATCCCGAACTCTATCTCTCTATGAGGAGGTATCCTTGGGAGATCATCCGGAAAGACATCAAAAAACTCATTGACGACGTTAACAGATTGGAGAGTTAGAGTCTCAGACTTAGTGTCTTTGACTCTAACCAAATGGTAAATACACCCCTTGGAAATAAGCTTTCTAGCTTTAGGGTAAGAGATAAAATGACTCTTGGGTGACACAGAATTCCCAGACCACTCAAACATGGATGCACTCGAAAACTGAAACTTGACCACTCGGGTCCGAAATAAATAGAGGCATAAGAAGAATACAGCTAGTCCATACCCAGAATCACATCTAAATCTACCATGTCTAACTCAATCAGATCAGCCAACAAGACTCTATGAAGAACGGTAACAGGACATTTTTTATGCACTTTCTAGGCAACAATTGAATCACCCACTGGGGTAGAAACTAGGATAGGCTTAGGAATAATCTCAGGACTCATTTCAAAATTCACAGCAATCAAAGGTGTAACATATGAGAAGCTGGATCCAGGATCCAACAAAGTATACACATCAAACTAAATATATGAAGCATACCAATAACAACATCGGGAGAGTCCTCCTGTTCCTGGTAGGATGGTAAAACATAGAATCTATTCTGGTGCTACCCGTCAGTATTGCTAAAAGAGGTGCCCTGAGCTGGGGCTGGGCGAGTCGCTGGAACTGGAGCACTAACAGTCTGAGTCTGGGTCTGAGGGTGATAGTCACGATGCCCTTGTCCATCCTATGGACAATCTCTAACTCTGTGAACCATGTCACCACACTGAAAATAACCCTTCTTCTCAACCCAATATTCACCCGAATGAGCCCTACCACACTTAGGACTCAGGGGACGATTTGGCTTACTGCCGCACTGTACTGGGACCTGGATGCATATGACCTGCTACCTTGCTCCTGCCTATCTCTAGGCAAGGGAGCACTAGCAGATGACGGTGCTGGCATAGATGAACGATCCTAATACTTAGGGAGACTCCCTCCCATGATCTAGTCTGACCCTGTCCGTGTTACTCGGACCTAGCTCTCTTATTCCCTATCATTCTATCTCTCTCCTTAATCTTGTCTGCCTCAATCTATTGGGCATGAGTCATCAGCCTAGAAAGATTTATCTCACTATTCAGCATAGCATACCTACACTCCTTAACCACATAACTAGACACTCCAGTCACAAACTTACTCATACTAGCCCGATTATCAGCCACTAAGTCAGGAGCATACTTGGCCAACTGATTGAACTTTAGACAGTACTTCCTAACAGTCATAGAGCCCTGTCGCAAGTTCATAAGCTCTTCCACCTTCGCCTCCCTCATCTCCAAAGGGAAAAACTTATCTAGAAATGCCTCCTGGAACTCTTGCCAAGTTGTAGGGATAGCTCCCTCACCTTTATCTTTTCTCCAAGCAACAACCCAGTCATAAGCATCTTTTAACCTTTACGCAGCTAACTCCACACTATGCTCGTCAGATACATGCACCACCTAAGTAATCTTCTGCACCTTCTCTAAAAACAACCGTGAATCCTCATCAGACTTGGACCCATATAATTTGGGTGGATTCATCCGCATGAAGTCACAGATCCTGGCAGCAGCTAAATTACTTCCCTACTGCTGTGGAGCCAGGGCTGGGTTAGCCTAAACATTTGCAGTAACAGCTTGGCCCAGCACTTGAAAGGCCGTCCGAAATTCAGCATGAGACATATTTTCATTCAATGGGCCAGCGGTTGAGGTTGCTGACCATAATTATTTCTTCTTCCTTGACATGAAGGTATATTTTTAAAAGAGGAGAGCATGAATCAATAGCAGAGAGAGACACTTTAAGCACGATAGATCTTTGAAAGAAAGAATCACACTTTTTTCAAAAATATCTTATAGCCTCTTGCTCATAGAAGTGGTGCGCAACACACCGATAATCAAGACTCTACTTAACGCGGCTTGTCAGACTCCCTAGGACACCTTAAAACCTTAGGCTCTGATACCAAGTTTGTAACACCCAGAAAGTGGGTCCCGGAGCGTCACACGGTGCTTGAGGCTACGAGTAGCCCCAAGCTAACCCTTTGAGCCATTTTCATTCAGTTCAACACAAATTAATGGGATTTGCATAAAATAACCCTCAAACATCAACAGAGTAATCATCATCCAAGAATAAAACAATTTCAGAAAGATAACAAAATATGACTTATTAGTTAACTCCCAACATCTATACTAGTCTGACAAGCCTCTAAGAAAATCAACAAAACCAACGAGCCATTGAGACATGCCCCAACTGACTCATACTCAGTTATCAAATGTAAATAATTTTGTGAAACCAACATCAGACATCACATCCTCGGAATATGAGGACTCACCATAATAGATGATGTAGAACAGCGTACCCAAAGAATCACTGTCAAACCTAGAACTGAGCACCTGAACCTACATTTTGAGAAAATACAGCCCACATCCAAAGATGTGGGTCAGTACCATGGAAAGGAACCGAGTATATGGGGGTGTATGCAGTTGTATAAACATCATCATCATAAATATTTATAAGAAATATGTAGGATGTATGAAAGACTCACATAGCCCAAAGAAAATCATTATAATCATGAGATGATGAAATAAGTACAATAACACATGTGAGTCATCATATAATTTGTCAATCACTTTCAGTTCATCAAGAATATCAATTCTCATAATGTAAATATCATTTAAATCTTTCAAAAGAATAACTTTCACAATTTCACTTTTAAATCACTTCACCATTCACCATAGACACAAGGAAACACACACACACTGGGAGATCTTATAACCGACATAAACCATGTGAGCTACATAGAGTCCAATGTACAACCCACGTTGGGGAGAGCCGTCCTATCCTTGCCATAGAAGTAGGACTATCGATATCAAATCCACACAAACTAGTGATCACTATATAAATCAGCCTCAAGCTCACTCCTATAGGGGCACCTAGTTCTAGGAAAGTAAGGTCGCTTTATACCTCCCACTCGGTGCTAATGATTTTTCCCAAAATTGGCTCAAATTATTTCAAAGACAATCCACATTAAAATAATTTTAGAAATATATAAATATACATCGGGAGCCATCTGCTTCCCATCTATCAAAATCAACCACGTTGTGGTTTTCTTTCACACTCGAGTTCAAAATAACTCCATTAAGACCAAAAGGTCAAATCATTCAAAATATCTCAAATATTTAACATAACGTACTTATAATACACACTTTCTAAAAAAACACAATTTTTAATGGGGATTCACGATCCAAATATCAAAATTATGATAAATATCGTTCAAGATTCATGCTTTATATCTTCACACATGTAAATTCATCTTTCAAAATCATAAACATCAAGATTTCATAATAATCATCATAAGATATGGGTTCATGCTTCAAATTCGTAAAAATAAAATAAAAATCATGCCTTTGTAAAGAAAATTACTTTTGGGCACAAGAACGAAAGAGAGTTCTTGTTGAAAAACTCCACATACCTTGAATGATGAAATTTAGATCGATGCTCATTTTTGAGATGTTAATCGTGCCTTTGAATCATGGTTCTTGGAGTTCTTGAACTAGGAACTTGGAATCTTGAATAAATTTGCAGAATTAATGGTGAACTTTGGAGGTTCTTGAAGTTGAATGTAGGAGCTTTAAGGTTTTCTTTTTGAGGGAATTTGATGAAATATAACATATAATGCTTCTAATAGGCTTTAATATAGGGTTTGGACGAATTTTGGGTGAGGAGGAATGACCAAAACGCCCCTAAAAATAAAATATTCTCGAATCTGTCCTTTGGTGGACTGTTTTGATAGTCTGAAGTAGATCAACCATAACGTTTTACTCTGATATCCAAATTGGATGAAACCAATTTCATTAGAAAGAGGACTCTCATATCTTTCAGTTGATATATAGTATCTCACCTAGATCATTGTGTACGAGGAGTTATGATCTTTTGAAGTTGATCCAAAAATTTGCTTTTGATAGGCTGAAGTAGATCGACCATAACTTTTTGGTCCGATAGATAAATTGGATTAAACTAATTTCATTGGAAAGAGGACTCGCATAGCTTTCTGTTGATATATAATAGATCACCCAGATCATTATGTACAAGTAGTTATGATCGTTTAATGTTGGAGCAAAAATACGCCAGGCCTCAGTACTTTTTCCTGCACGTTTTACTGTTCACTACTATTCACGGTTCGATCAAAATGTTCATAACTCGTCGCTTGGGTGTCCGTTTTGGATGATCCACATATTGTTGGAAAGATTATTCGATACTCTACGCAAACGTGGGTCATAATTTAAAGATATTCCACATGAAAAATTTATAACTTATTCTAGAAGATAGAACCCAACACGTTTAAGCATAAAATTTCAACGAAAAATTTCTCGGGGTATTATAGAGACTAAGAAAGGCTTAGGAATATTTTTGGGACTTATTTTGAAATTTACAGCCAAAGTGGGGCTACATAGGAGAGAATTGACCTGGGTTCCAACAACACATAAATATCAAAATAAAAGTCGTCGAGCATACCAGTAACAACATCGGAAGAGTCCTCCTGCTACTGATGGGGTGGTAAGGCATAGAATCTATTTTGGTACTGACCACCAGCAGTGCTAGATGAAGTACCATGAGCAGGGGCGAGACGAGGTACAGGAGTTGGTGCACTAGAAGTTTATGCCTGAGGTCGGGCATCTCTAGACAATCTCTAAGTCTGTGGCCCTGCTTGCCACAACCAAAACAACCCCTCAAATCTGCGAAACACTCATCGGGATAATCCCTACCACACTTAGCACAAGGAGGATAATGGGGCCTATTACCAACACTGTTCTGCGACCTAGACATAAAAGACCTTCTCCCTTGCTCCTGTCTGCCTCTAGGTGTGGGAGCACTAGCTGATAAAGGCATGAGAATAGATGGACTCTTTAAAACTGATAGTGGCTCCCTCCATAGAACGTAGGCTCACTATACTCATGTTGCTCTGATAGCCTAAAGGAAGGATAAAACACGAAATTGACAATAGAAGCTAAAAATCAGCAAATACACAAAAGAAAAAACAACACACATACAAGAAAAGAGATGAAGAAGAGATACATAAGGAAAAGATATTAGAGAGACCCTTACTTCCACTATGTGATTAACCAAAAGGAGATGTATCAAATCTCCAATCACACCCCACTAATGGGAGCTCAAACAACTCTCTTAGGTGACCCAAAGGACTCACACTTTCTCAAGCACACCTTTCTTGCCAAATAACCCAATACAAATAGAAAACCAATTCCAAATGTATTCAAAGTCCAAGTTTCAATTTCCCTCTCTTAAAGAGAAGGAGAAGACTACAATCTAACACTAATATTACAATCTAAAAAGTCACTCAATTCATTATGTCAAAACTAATGAAAGTGGAAGCTAAAAGGTCTATTTATACTATTACATAACAATGACTAAAATTCCCTTAATGAAGGGTGCTCCTTTGGAGTGTAAAAGGGAGGTCTTAAAAAACCACAATGCCCTTAGTTGAGGCTCCTATGTGATGTATAAATCCTACCTTCTGTCTTCAATTTGGACAAGTCTTTGTAATGGTTCCAAAAGTTCTTCAAGTACTTGCAAATCCGTGACTTAATCATTGACAATCCAAAGCTTGAACCTTCTACAAGACCTTGTAAACCATATGCTCTTTATGATTGTATCATCCTCTACATCTTGAAAGGAATTTATCCTCAAATTTAGATCTTGAAAAACCAAAGAGAGAGCAAAAAAAGCACACAATCCTCTTGGTAAGAGGGTTAGAATTAGCACCACAATTATATCATTACTCCAAGGTGGTTCACACTTAACATACATCCATGTATCCTTAGTATTTGGCATGAAAATCTTGGCATAAAGGATACAAATGAATTAATGGCATCAACATCAAAAGTAATTGAGAATGACCCAAAACTATAACTTTCACATCTCAAAAGTATTTCGAGGTCAAAGGGAAATAGTAAGCAAGGGTCTAGGCCATGGTTAAGCATCCCTTGCACTAGAGTATCATGCCAAGGGGGTACATATTTGAAATACAACCAGCAATCCCTTGTTTTGTCTATGAAATAATTAGTATATGCATCACAAAGGATAGGGATAAGGTAAACATCAAGGGAAAATAAGGACAAGCCAAAACAATCCCTTCCCACCCCACTAGTACACCGGGATCAAATAGGTGAAGTGACTAAGGTAATAATCCGAAGCTACTCATTTCATTTATTAGGGTATCACACTCACCCAAAATATTTTTTCTTAAGGGAAGACTAGAACACAAGGATAAGGACCTACAGCTTAGTAGGCCTTCCTTAACAACATAATTTCATCATCCGCAATCTCTCCATACACATGATCACCAAGAACAAAATTAATAGCAAGGTTCTCACCACACAAGAAGTTCAAGGGTATTCATTATAAAGATCAACATTATAAACATCAATACTAACTTGAGGCTTTTCAATCCCACAATTCCCATATTCAAGTAGTAAACTAGTTTTAAGAGAAAGTTGATCATTATTCACAACAAAAGAGTTACTAAGGAAAAAGGTAAGCACTTGAAAACCTAAAACCACTTCACTAGACACTAAATCACAACATTTTGAATTCAAGGAAGTGTAGAGAGCAGTGAAGTCACCTTAGGTAAGGCTTGGGCAGTTCACTTTTTTGGCGCTCTTGGTCAAAGGAGTCTCTAGTTCATTTCTCATGCTTTCATGTGGAACTCCTTTTAGATCCTTCTTGACTATCATTTCATCTAATACCTGCACATAAGAAGAATCAAAGCTAGGAAAAATGCTACCTTTTGGGTTAGGAAGTGACAAAGGTTCTTTGTGGACAAGATCCACAATCAAGCAATTTTTTTTCTTTTCTACTTCACTACCCGTGGTTTCGCTTTCCCTTTCCTTCTTCTCTTCACATTTTTCTTGTACCTCAACATCAAGCTTCTCTCCATCTTGAAAACCGACCTCATCACCCTCGGATACTATCACCATCTCTTATCTTAGTCGTGTGAGGTGATTTTGATTTAGTGGATCTTGGAGAGGAGGCATTGGATTACATTGGTGATGTATTTGGATTTGTGGCATGGGATTTTGTGGAGTGTGGTGTCCTTGGTAAAGTGAATTTGGGACTTGGTGGTTTGAATTTTGTGGAGTATTTGGTGGATATAATCTATCAACCCTCGCTTTCATTCTAATCACACCACCCATCAAGGATGCCATTTCACTCCTCATAGAATCCATATCACCCATTATAGCATCGTGATTATCATCTATTTTTCGGCCCAAGGCCTCAAACCGATCCATCAAGGCTCCAATAGTATCATTTCCCAAAGGTTGGGAAGTATTATCTTTGGATTCCATGGAAAATGTACCTAAAAAGACCACAAAATAGCAAACAAAATAATCTACAAAATGAGCAAACAAGTTAGTTCAAAATCCTCACTTCACTCACACTCAATCTCACCTCACACTTGGCCTCACAAGTGTTGGGAAATCGGTAATACTTGGCAAGTTACTTGAGAGGTGAGAAGCTTTGGTCCGGAATCAATCTTTGTTTGAAACAACTCAAATAAAGTGATGCACGAACTTGAACCAACAAAATACTACGACTTTAAAAAGAGAAAAGCACACAAAAAGCGAAGACACAAACAAATAGACTCAAGACTAATTACCAACCTAGTAGGTACTTACTAGTTTTCTAATTAGTGATAGAATTTAACACACAAGAAGCTAGAATCAAAAATGAGAAACTAAGAAATATAGTTTAGAGCTTAATTAGGTTAATCAACTAGTGATGATGTGGCACAATGTGGTTGGTTGTCGTTTGTAATTTTTTTTCATATTCCAAATTTGAGTTTCGGCCAAAGATCCACTTAGGAGAGTGTTTTTTTGGGAGAAAGGGAAGAAATGGTGAGTTGGAGCCTTTTTCTCAAGTTCAAATGGATTGGAATACAATGGTCCCCCCCCCCCCTTGTACTTTCAATTGTACTTTGTTGTCCCTTGTTCCCTCTTCTTTTTGGAAGACTTGAATATTCTTGGAATATGCTTTTGGACAAACAACTTTTTCACTCTCCCTCTTTCCTTTTGGGGATCTAACACTCTTTTTGAATATTGTTCTTCAACAAGACATGAATATGGTGAAGAACAATATGAATATTCAAGAGTTGACCAAAGTTTGACCACAAGGCAAATGAACCCTACTTTAATTTTTGTTTTAGATCTAGGTTCCTTGGCTCAAAGCAAGCTCAAATATCCACAAATCAGCCACAACACATCACAAAAAAGATGCCCACCAGGAGATCCTCCTCGAAAAAGCTTCAAACAAGGCCCAACAATGGTCGATCTAGCTCAAATTCAACCAAATCTTGCTCCAAACTTAGATCTAGACATCCTATGTGATATAGAGAAAGGATCTAGCACTAGAAACCTTCAAAACACAATAAAAACTTGTAGATCTAACTTGGAAATTTCGGATCTACAAAAAAACACACAAAACAACACTTTTTTTCGTATTTTCGGATTTTTGACTCTTTTTTGTTGAGATTTTCTTAATTAGAACACTAAAACCAAGATTTAGGGATGTTGGAACAACCATAAGCAAGGCTTTGATACCAAATGATAGCCTAAAGGAAGGCTAAAACACGAAATTGACAATAAAAGCTAAAAATCAGCAAACACACAAAAGGAAAAACAACACACATAGAAGAAAAGAGATGAAGAAGAGATGCACAAATTAAAGATAGTAGAGAGACCCTTACTTCCACTATGTGATTAACAAAACGAGATGTATCAAATCTCCAATCACACCTCACTAATGGGAGGTCAAACCACTCTCTTAGGTGACCCAAAGGACTCACACTTTCTCAAGCACACCTTTCTTGCCAAATAACCCAATACAAGTAAAAAACCAATTCCAAATGTATTCAAGGTCCAAGTTTCGGTTTTCCTATCTTTAAGAGAAGGAGAAGACTACAATATAACACTACTATTATAATCTAAAAAGTCACTAAATTCATTATGTCAAAACTAATGAAAATGGAAGCTAAAAGGTCTATTTATACTATTACATAACAATAACTAAAATGCCCTTAATGAAGGGTGCTCCTTTGGAGTGTAAAAGGGAGGTCTTAAAAGATCACAATGCCTTTAGTTGAGGCTCCTATGTGATGTAGAAATCCCACCTTCTCTCTCCAATTTGGACAAGTCTTTGGAATAGTTCAAAAAGGTCTTCAAGCACTTGCAAATCCGAGACTTGATCCTTGACAATCCAAAGCTTGAACCTTCTACAAGACCTTGTAAACCATGTGCTCTTTATGCTTGTATCATGCTCAGATCTAGCCCTTTTGTTATGCCTCACTCTATCTTTCTCCCTTATCTTATCTGCCTCTATCTGTTGTGCATGCATCATTAACCTAGCCAGATCCATATCCCTATACAGTATCATAGTCCTACACTCCTTCAGCACCAAACCAGAAATACCGGTCATAAATTTACTTATACTAGCTCGAGTGTCAGAAATCAAATCAGAAGCATACTTGGACAACTGGTTGAACTTCAAGTAGTACTCCTTAACAGTCATGGAGCCCTACCTCAAGTTTATAAACTCCTCAATCTTTGCTTCCCTTATCTCAGGCGAAAAGAACTTTTTTAAGAATGCATCTTGGAACACATACCAAGTCATAAGAGTAGTATCCTCACCTCTTCTCTTCCTTCACAATACAACTCAGTCATAAGCTATGTCCTTCAACTTGTAAGATGCCAACTTAACACTTTCTTCCTCAAAAATATGCATCACCTGCATGATCTTTCTCACCTTCTCAAGGTACAACTGTGAGTCCTCACCTGACTTGGACCCATAAAACTCTAGCGGATTCATCTGCATGAAATCACAGATCCTAGAAGAAGCTACATTACCTCCCTGCTGATTTACAAATATGACCTGGTTATTGGCCCGAACATTAACGATGACTGCTTAGGCTAACGCCTGAAAGGACGCTTAAAACTCAGCATGAGACGTAGTCTCATTCAAAGGATCAATAGGTGGGGGTTACTCATCATCATTTCCAAGACATTCACTCTTTGGAGAGGCATTTTTTAAAATAGGAGAGCACAAATTATTAGATGAGAGGGAAAACTGAAGGCACGATGGAATCTGAAAGAAAGAAATAACTTTTTCCAAAAACATCTTGTAGCCTCTTACTCATAGATGTGGCACGCTACACACCAATGATCAAGAATCTACACAATGCACTTGTCAGATTCCATAGGACTCCTTTAAAACCTTTGGCTCTGATACCAAGTTTATAACAACCTAATATCACCTCCCGGGACGTCACACGGTGCTTAGGGCTACAAGTATCCCTAAGCTAACCCTTTGAGCCTATCACTTCTCATAATAATAACTCATTCAAAAAGGAATATACAAAACACTGGAACTATCATATCAAATAAAATGAAATACGAAGATAATACTCGGTCCAAATAACCACAATACTGGAAATCTCAACACAACCATGTCTGATAACTAGTCCAACAAAGCCGCTACTACTCCATGAACTTGAGAGCCATTAGGATAGGTCCCCAACTAACTCAAACTGAACTGAAAGTAATGACATAAACACTCAAGTATTGAAATATCTATAGATAGGCCCTCGAACCATGAGGACTCACTACTGGATAAATGTAGACAAAGATACTCGGGAATTACTGATGAGGCTGGGACTGAGCATCTAAACCTACATGATAAGATAATATAGCACATATACGTATATGTGGATCAGCACTTGGGAATGTACTGAGTATGTGGGGTTGTATGTATTTATATAAAAACAGTATCAATACTCTTCAATCAAATCATGCATGCAATTAAGAATGACTCACATGGCTTGAATAAGTCAAAATGTAAAGCTCACAAATTATGTAGAATGAAGCATGTAACATAAATCTCATGAGTCATTATACTTTAGCTTTAAAATCTTGGCTCCCCTCTTATTCTCATTACTCATAGGATAAAGGAAACTTTAGGCAATACTTTAAACTCATGCATATATCTCATGGAGTGTAAAATTGCTTTAATGATCAACGACTTATAACTATTTTGAACACAAATACTTGGAACTCAGAATCGTATAACTTTGGTTTAAAAATCAGTGATCAACTCGTATTAGTAGAGAAAACTACTTCCTTCTTTAGAAAATACTCAAAGCAGTTCATTTATTTTAGAAAATATCTCATCCCAAAGCTTTAGGGAAAATATTCTATCTCAATGGAAAATACTTTGGTTTAGGGAGGTTCTCTTAACCGACATAAACCATGCGAGCTACATGGAGTCCAACGTCTTGTCCTCCTAAGAAAAAACCTCACGTTGGAGAGAGATGTCATACTCTTGCCAAGGAGTATAACCTCAATTTAGTGATCATTTATCACCTCAAGCCCAATTATCTTGGCCTCAGGCCAAAAATCTCAAATCTATGGTGGAACTTAGTTGTGGGGTAAGAAACCGTGGTAACTTACCTAACTCGGTGCTAAATACTACTCCCTTTAGTTTATCTCGCTCTTCTCATAGAAATCCACTTTCAAAATAATCTCATGGTTAATAAGAACCCAATAATTAAATCTATAATCTCATGTTGTAGAGTGGATTTCAAAACACTATGACCATTAGGTCAAAGCATTTCTCAATAATCTCAAAATACTCAAATCATGGGTGCTCATAGCACAATAGTTCATAAAATTGCAAGTCTCAAGTAGGGTTTAATGACCCATAATTCAATCTCAAGTTAAAACTCGTCATAATGCATAACAGATAGCATATAGATTAATAATTCATGTAGAAATCTGGAATTTACAGCAATTTATCTCAAAATCTCAACATAGTCGTATACTTTAATATCTCAAACATTTCAACTATTAACTTCTCAAGAATTAAAATCATGAGGTATAAACCCAGCTTTAATTTCTCAAGAAAACATGTAAAAATCATGCCATTAGACTCTCAATTAATGGGAAACATCAAAAGATTGCAACCAATAACAAGGGGCAAAAAACCTTAATTCAATTTCATGTGAAATCTCATAAGTTGTAGAAAATTGTAGTTTATATAAGCCTTTGGGCAAAAGGGTGAAAGGATTACCCATGTTCAAAACTCCACATACCTTAGATTATGAAATTGGATGAACAAGCTTGCTTCAACTCTTCTTCTTACTCTTGAGAGAGGATTCTTGCAACCTTTGAACTTGGGAAATTCAAATCTCAACTCAATTTGTAGAATCTATGATAAGTTCTTGGATTTCTTGTAGAAGGGTTTTAGATTTGATCTTGAGGGAGAAACCCTGGCTCTCTTGTGTTTTGGATAATGAATTAAGTCATTTGCTTCACTTGGAATATATATCTAGTTGATAAAAGAGTGGAAAATACCAAAAAACACCTTTAAAAATGACTTAAAAATACTGAACGGGGGCTGCGACGGTCAAAGTAATGGTCGCTAGCCCGATGGTCCGTCGGATCGTCTGTCGTATGTCGGTCAGGAAAAGAACACACTATCTTGATGCGATGGTTGAAGTGATGGTCTGTTGCAATCTTGATGGTCTGTTGGATTGTCCGTCACATGTTGGCCAGGATGGCACCACACTACCTCAGCGGCGACGATCTTAGTGATAGTCCATTGCAGCCTTGACGGTCCATCATCCTGGCCATCGCACTTGGGACATAGAATGGAGTTACTACCTTAGTTGCAATGGGCTGTACGATGGTCCATCTCAGACTCAACAGTCTGTCGGATCATTCATCGTACCTGGGAGGTTCAGACAACTCTCAGTAAAACGATCTTAACTTCTCACCTCGATGACAGATTTAGATGAAATTGGTATCGTTGGAAAGTGATACGAGTATAGCAATCTGTCCAAAAATTTCATGACTAACACATCTAGTCAAGCTCTGGAGTTACAAAAACTCCAAGCCTTGTTTACGCAAATGGCTATTTGTGAGTTGGTGATTGATCCACCTAATGGTCTAAATGTTTTTAAGTGTGAAGAGGGGCCTTGAAGTGTAATAAACTTACACTCCAAGGCCACCCCATGGAAAGGGCAATCTGGTTATTTTCTCCTTCATTTATGGTGTAATATAAATAAACAATATTAGGGTTATTTGGCAGCTAGTTCTTTCATAATATTTTGAGACATAAACACTTGTAATATTGAGGAACTTCTCACTCTTCCATTGGAGAAGCCCCAAATCTGAAAAATCACAAGTAGAATGATACTTGTATTGTATCTTGGCTAGAAATGAGGATCTTGAGTCCATAGAGTTCCTCTTGGTCCAAGTAAGAACTTGGTGTTAATATTCTTTAGTCTTAGGGTCCTCTTTTGTTGTTAAGGTTCTTAGAATCTTGAATATTACATCTCAAGTTACTATCTTCTTGTAATCTTGTTAAGATTGTGTTTGGTAATCTTGAAGTCTAGTGAAGCCGTGTGGGGATCTTTCGATTCACTAGCACCTTGTTGAATTGTTGGTTCTTGTTGAAAACTTCATCATCTTATTCTAAAAATGTGATTCTTAAATCCTAGTGAAGCCGTTTGTGGCCTATTTCGATTTACTAGCACTTGTTATTCAACTTGTTGTTTTTGGTATTAGTTTGTTCATCTTGTTGTTCTTGCTGGATTCTTGCATTGTGGACTTGATATTGTATCAGAAAGCTAATTCAATTCTCTACATGACAAAAAGTCAAATTTAAGAAAATTCTATATGGTTTAAATACCAATCACTTAGGAAGTCTTTTCTTAATATTTTAAGGCCTGAATTACACGTTACTTGACACGCTCTAAGACTCGGACTACGAGGGAACTTTATGGGGTCTTACAAAAGTTCATACATGTAACACCTTAAATTTTTGGTCCTTGAAAATTTTAGAAATTTTATCCTCACTATCGTGATTACGACTCACCCTATGAGTCGTAGGGTGTTTTGACTAGTTATATGACCCTAGTCATAAGGTTTCCAGTGAATGGTGCCTGCGTTGCTGTCCAGATTATGATTTGAGACCCTAAGTCGTAAGATCCCATAATGAGTCAAGTGGTAGTTGTAAGGTGATCATTGTATGCCTTAAAAGTTTTTATCTTGGTAATGAGTGGTGCGTGTGAGTCGTAGGGACTATTTATGAGTCATATAGTATGACTCGTGGCTAGACTAGTGGGGGTACCCAGGGGTACTGTCTTGAATACGACAGAAGAAAGTTATAAGGAGTCCTAACTAGTCGTTACGAGACTCATAGTGACTGGGCGGTATTTTTACAATCTTTTAATTAAGGGCGTCTTGGTAAATTTTCCTTTTCCGCACTTAAACCCCGCGACATATAAACACAATTGGAACTTATTTCTCACCCATAATACAATAAAGCACTCTCAAATTCTCCATTCAAGTCAGGTCTTGGGTTTTAAGAGAAGTAGTTATCTAGGGTTCTAAAGGTGCTATCTTCTTAAAAAATCCTTGGTAATTAAGGCATGTATCTCTTTTTCTTTACTTGTTTTTTCTTAATGGCATGAAGTTAGTTTATTATTCACATGGTTTTGATGTTGGGTTTGACTTATGGGTTGAGGGTTTGGGATATAAATTTTTTAAATATTTTCTCATGATACAATTGAACTATTATGCATTGAATTATTGGTTTGTACACTCATTATGGTGCATGGGAATGGGAGATGGAATACAGGTACAATGGATCTCCAAATTTGAAAACTATGGCAATGGGGATACAACAAAATCCCTAAATAATTGGTTTTAGTATGGAAAATAATGGTAACCTCAACCCACTTACATAAATGATTTTGAAATATGAATTATCATTTGGTGTGGCTTATTTCTTAAAACTAATGCTTGGCAAAATGGCTAACTGGATAATAGGAGTAATGATCTTGAAAACCCTCTGGGGTAAAAAGAACTCCCCAAAGTGATTTTATAAGTAGAGTTTGTTGGGTACGAAGTAATCTCCAAAGTGTTGGCTAAAGACACTACTTGCAATCTACAGTCGGTATGATGATGCCACTTAATAATGCCTTAATAATTGACTCCCAGAATTGGTAGATAGGTTATGTGGTAAATTATTTAATAGGGCATTAATGGGGTTATGTTAGCTAGCCATAAAGGTGTGAGTCTGAAGGACTGATACTAGAAAATCACATTTGCTGATATGAGGGTTGGTCTTAATGACTGTGTGGTTGTGGGGTACAAGGGAATTCCCAAAGTGTATATAAAATTATATCATGGTTGGAGAAGGGTACATGAGAATCCCCTACCTTCAATGATATCTCTAGGTCATGTAGCTAACACGCACTGGGGCCCAACTATGGGGTTATAACTAGACCCATATAGACCATGGGTAGATTTAATGATGGTCAAGCTACATAACCCATGCTAAGGTTTTAAATTGCATGCTAAGCCCTATTCCCTCTCCCGACATCTTATATATATGTAAGCATGTAGATATACATGAATGTGTACTTATGCATAGATTTTGACTTGATTTGAATTTATGGAATTACTTTATCCCTTATCCCTGAGTTCCACGCTAGCATTCCGACTTCTAACCATCTTTGGATGATGTATCCCCATGCGATGCAGGAATTGGCCATACTTCTACTCTTCCTAAACAGTGACTAGGTTATTTGGGGAACAACTTGTAAGTCAGACTAAAATGGTGAGCTTCCATACTCCGGAAGACCCCATTTTATGCTTTGGATTTCCTTATATTTTGACTATTTCTTTGGACTTTTTTTTGCTATGGTCAGGGGAATGTCCCAACTAGATATTCTATGGTTTTATTAGAGGCTTTGTTGGACATTACTATGGACATAGGTGTTTGTATCGATGGTCGATATCAGAATTATTATTAATTATTGGTACTGATTATCGGATAGAGACTTATCTTAAAGTCTTTTAGTTTCTTATATTTTATCTTGTTATATTTTAAGAATTCATCCGCAACTAAGTGTATCTAGTTCTATTGGATTAGGCTAAGGTGGTGGTCTCTGGTCCATGGAGGACTTGAGATACCCATCACGGCTAGGCCCTAGTTTGGGTCATGATAAAGTTGGTATCATACACTAGGTTCATGATCAATTGGGTATCCACAAAGACGTGTCAAGTAGAGTCTCTTTTATAGGTGTGTAGAATGCTACACTTATAAAAGAGAGGCTATCAGGTACTTAGGAATATTTCCCTTTCTTGTGGTCTTATTTTTGGGCTATAGAGTCTAAGGCCTTGAATCTCTCTAATCCCCATTTGATTGCATTTTAGATCATACCTCTAAGAAGATTTGATACTCGTGGAAATTCTTCTGTCCCGTCTTAGGACTATGTGGATGAAACTCGTTCTACCCCTAGGGTAAAGACCTGGTGTAGGATCGCTACTATCGATTGTCCTTATAGAGTTCTACTGATCCTATTGATCCTTCTCTTGTGGGTAACACTCCTGCCTAGTTACCTCAAGAAAATATTACCAATTTTGAGTTTTGTTGGTCTATTCATCTGTTGCCCAGTTGGTGATATCTTAGTCACAATAATCGGGTCCTGCTGGTATTGCTGTGAGTTCTTCTGAGGCTACTAGAGCTGGCTAGTTTATGAGATTATATCCTTTGATTTTCACTGGCTCTATGGTTGAGAAGGATCCTCAAGGGTTCATAGATGAAATGAAAAAGATCTTTTAAGTGATACATGCTACTGATGTAGAGAGTGTGGAGTTTGCCCTTATTAATTAAAGGATGTAGCGTACTAATATGGGAGCAGCTTAGGGGTGATGGTGTTAAGTTTGCCTTATGGAATAATTTTTTGAGTGCTTTTCTTGACTGCTTTTCTCCTTAGGAATTGAGAGAGGTGAAAGTAGAGAAATTCATAAATTTAAAGCAAGGCAAGATAATGGTAAATCAGTATTCTCTAAATATCCATGAGTTATCTTGATACGCTCCTGAGTTGGTGTCTAGCATGAGGGCTAGAATAAGGAAATTTTCTTTTGGTTTATCTCGTGAGTTGGTTTTGGAGAGTAAGGTTGCCTTGTTGAACAAGGACATGGATATCTCTCGACTTGTGGTATATATGCAACAAGTTGAAGAGGAAAATAAAAAGCAAGCGAAGATGGGAGAAAGACAGAGTAAGAGGTTTAGATATTTAGAATAGGGTGAAAGCCAGAAGTAGAGTAGTAGAGATGTCAAGAAATAGTCTAAGAAGAAGAATTAGAGAGTCCTAACTTGCATTTGATGTCTAGTGCTCCTTATCCAATGTCGTCCAGTGAATAACATTTTTAGGATGGGAATACTTTTAGGGCATAGGGTACCCAATCTCAGGCTAGTAGGGCCCAGTTAGCTTTATAATATCTTCCCTGCAAATTTTGTAGTCGGTTGCATCATGATTTCTGTGATGAGGAAAAGGGCAGGTATTTTAATTATGGTCATCTGAGACATATGTTGAGAAATTATCCTATGGGTAAGGTTTCATCTGAGGCGAATAAGGTTCCTACTGCCTCTTCATCAAGTCCTATAACAACGGGTCCCACTTCTAATACAGGCACTGGCTGGAATTATCTGTATGCTCTTGCTACCTGTTAGAAGTCAGAGGCATCTCCGTATGTCGTCACTGGTATGCTCAATCTTTTCATTCGTGATGTATGTTGTCTACTTGATCCCGGTCTACTCTTTCCTATGTGACCCCTTATGTGTTTATTTATTTTAGTTTTGATCCTGAGTGTATTTTGGATCTTTTTATGTTTCTAACCCGGTGGGTGACTCTACGTTTGCTAGACGAGTCTATAGGGGTTGTGTGGTATCTCTGGGTGGTAGGGAAACTTTGATGGAATTGATTGAATTAGACATAGTTGATTTTGATGTCATCTTGGGAATGGACTGGTTGCATTTATGCTATGTCTCTTTAGATTGTCGGACCAGTAAGCTCATTTACAATTCCCTAATGAGCCAGTTATTGAGTCAAAAGGGGAAGTTTATATCATATCTCACAGCCCAAAAATTGATTTCCAAGGGGTGTCTTTATCATATAGTCCCAGTTAAAGATTCTAACTCGGAAAGTCCTTTGTTGCAATCCGTACCCGTGGTTAGTGAGTTCCCTGAGGTTTTTTCTGATGATCTTCCTGGTGTTCCTCAAGATAGGGAAATTGATTTTGGGATTAATATTCTTCCGAACACTCGTCCTACTCTATCCCTCCCTATAGAATTGCTTCACCTGAGTTAAAAGAGCTTAAGGAGCAGTTGAAAGATCTTATTAACAAGGGTTTTACTCTCCTAGTGTGTCTCCATAGGGTGCTTCTATTTTTTTTATGCGTAAGAAGAATGGTTCCCTTAGGATGTGTATAGATTACCGCCGGTTGAATAAGTTGACGGTGAAGAATAAGTATCATCTTCATAAGATTGATGATCTATTTGACTAGCTTCAAGGTGCTAAGTATTTCTCCAAGATTGATCTCCGTTCTAGGTATAATCAGTTAAAGATTAGGGAAGTGGACATCTCTAAGATGACTTTCCATACCCATTATGGTCATTTCGAGTTCTTGGTCATGTCCTTTGGTTTGACTAATGCCCCAGCGGCATTTATGGATCTCATAAATTGGGTATTTTGCCAGTTCCTGGATTTTTTGTCATTATGTTTATCGATGATATTTTGGTTTATTTGAGAAGAGAGGCAGATCATGTTGGTCACCTCCGTATTGTGTTGCAGACCTAAAGAATTAGCATTTGTATGCTAAAGTTTTGAAGTATGAATTTTGGTTGAATGCTACTACTTTTCTAGGTCATGTTGTTTCTAGTAAAGGGATCATGGTAGATCCACAGAAAGTCGTGGCAGTTAAAAAGTGGCCTATACCCACAACTCCAACCAACATTCAAAACTTTTGGGGTTTAGTCAGCTATTATTAAAGGTTTGTGGAAAGCTTCTCGTCGATTGCTACACCTTTGACTAAGTTGACTCAGAAAAAGGTAAAGTTCCTGTGGTCGGATGCTTGCGAATGTAGTTTTGAGAAATTGAAGGATAAGTTAACTTCGACTTCAGTTTTAACTCTACCTAAGAGTACCAATGGTTTTTTGTTTATTATGATTCATCCCAAGTGGGACTGGGTAGTGCATTAATGCAAAATAGTAAAGTAGTTGAATATGCTTCTAGAAGGCTGAAGATGCATGAGAAGAACTATCCGACGCATGATTTGGAGTTATTAATAGTGCTCTTTGATTTAAATATTTTACATTACTATTTGTATGGTATCCATGTTGACATCTTCTCAGACCGTAAGAGTTTACAGTATGTGTTCCCCCAGAATGAGCTGAATCTCAGTCAAAAGAGATGCCTTGAGTTGCTCAAGGACTATGAAAAGATTCTTCACTATCATTTAGAAAAAGTTAATGTGGTGGCTAATGCCCTTAGCAGGTTGTCCACGGGGAGTTTATCTTATCTAGATGAAGAGAACTAAGCTTTGGAAAAATATGTTCACCTTTTGGCTAATCTTAGAGTTTGTCTGTTAGTTTCTAAAGATGGTGGTGTGATTTTCAAGAGGTGGCAAAGTCATCTCTCGGTGCTGAAGTGAAGGAGAAATAAATTTTTAACCCTATTTTGATGATCAAGCATTGTATAGGTCGCCAAAAGGTGATGGTTTTTGAGATTGGTGGTGATAGTATCTTAAGGTACCAAGAGAGGTTGTGTATTCCCAATATTGATAGGTTGCGAGGAAGGATTTTGGCCAAAGCTCATGAGATGCGTTATACGGTTCATCCAGGTTTGACAAAGATTTATCATGACTTAAAGGAAATTTATTCATAGAAAAACTTGCAGAGGTATGTGACTAATTTTTTGGTTAAGTGCATGGTGTGTCAACAAGTAAAGATGGAGCAATTAAGGGCCTGTAGGTTAACTCAGGAGATTGAACTATCGATATGGAAATGGGAAATAATTAATATGAGTTTGACTCAATTTTTGTGATCGTCGATAGGATAACTAAGTCCGATCATTTCTTGCTAGTGAGGAATAATTATTCTGTTGAGGATTATGTAAAGTTTTATATCCAAGAGATAGTGAAGTTTCATGGTGCTCTAGTTTCAATCATTTCTGATCGTGGTACCAGTTGTCTTCCTATTTTTGGAGGTCATTCCAGAGAGGTTTGAGGATACCCTTAGTACCGCTTTCCACCCGCAGACGGATGGGCGAATGGAAAGGATAATTCAGGCCTTTGAAGACATGTTTAGGGCTCGCGTATTTTATTTCAATGGTAGTTGGGTTGATCACTTATTTCTCATTGAGTTTTCTTATAATAAGAACTATCACTCTAGTATTGGCATGGCTCCTTTAGAGGCGTTGTATCATTGGAGGTGTCGTTCTCCTATTTTGTGGTTTGAAGTTGGTGAGGCTAGATTATTTGGCCCTGACTTGGATCACCAAGCTATGGAAAAGGTAAAAGTGATAAGGGATAGGCTTAAGACCTCCCAACGTCGCCAAAAGTACTACACAGATGTGAGGCAAAAGGAGTTGGAATTTAATGTTGGTAATTGGGTGTTCCTGAAAGTATCTCTTATAAAGAGAGTGATGTGGTTTTGAAAGAAGGAAAAGCTCTGCCTCCGCTATGTCGATCCGTATATGGTTTTAAGGAGGGCTAGTAATGTTTCATATGAGTTGGATTTGCTCTATAGTTTTGGTTCCATCCACCTGGTGTTTTACATTTTGATATTGAGAAGGTGTGTGGGTGATCCTTTGATGGTTATTCCTTTTGAAACTATGGGCATTTCAGATTCCTTGTCTTTTGAGGAAGTTCCACTGGAGATCTTGGATTGACAAGTCAATTGATCTTGGATGAAGGACGTGGCTTCGATAAAGGTTCTTTGGAGGAACCAAAAGGTTAAGGAAGCTACTTGGGAAGTCGAGGAGGACATAAAATCCAAGTATCTGTTCTTGTTCCCTATTTTGGATAATCATGCTTGAGGTATGTGTATTCCTTAACAACTTTGTTTTTTGTCTTTGTTAAAGGTAAGTGTGGGAGTGTTTCTATGTTAAATCATGCTAATGTATGACTTGACCCATCATTCGAGGATGAATGATCCTAAGGGGGGAAAATGTAACACTTTAGGATTTTGGTCCTTGAAAATTTCAAAAAATTTATCCTCACAGTCTTGATTACGACTCACCCTATGAGTCGTAGGGTATTTTGATAAGTCATATGACCCTAATTGTAAGGTGTCCAGTGAATGGTGCTTGAGTTGCTATCCTGATTATGACTTGAGGCCCCAAGTCGTAAGATCTCATGATGAGTCATTTGGTGGTGTTCGTAAGGTGATCAGTGCATGCCTCAAAGTTTTTGTCTTGGTAACGAGTGGTTCATGCAAGTCGTCTGAACCGATTACGAGTCGTATGGTACGAATCATAGCTAGACCAGTATGGGTGCTCAGGGGCACTTGTCGACTACAATTCGAGGAGACGAGTCATAAGGAGTCGTAACGAGTCGTTGGATACTTGTAGCGAATGGGTGGTATTTTTGCAGTCTTTTAATTAAGGCCATCTTGGTAATTTCCCCTTTTCCCCACTTAAAACCCACGACCTATAAACATAATGAAGACTTATTTTTCACCCATAATACATTAAAGCACTCTCAAATTCTCCCTCAAATTCCCCATTCAAGTCAGGACTAGGGTTTAAAAGGAAGTAGTCATCTAGGGTTCTAAGGTTGCTATCTTTTTCCAAATTCCTTGGTAATTAAGGCATGTATCTCTTTCCCTCTACTCGTATTTTCTTAATGGCATGAAGTTAATTTATTATTCATATGGTTTTGATGTTGGGTTTGAACTATGGGTTGAGGGTTTTTGATATAAAATTTTAAAATGTTTTCTCATGATACAATTGAACTATTATTATGCATTGAATTATTGGTTTGTACACTCATTAGGGTGCATAGGAATGGTGGATGGAATAGGGGTACAATGAACTCCACAAATTTGTAAGCATTAGGGGACAACAGAATCCCCAAATAATTGTTTTTGGTATGGAAATTAATTGTAACCTCAACCCTCTTGCATAATTTATTTTTTGAATATGCATTATCATTTAGTGCGGCTTATTTCTTAAAACTAATGCTTGGCATAAATGGCTAACTAGATAATAACAGTAATGATTTTGAAAACCTTACGGGGTATGAAGGAATCCCCTAAGTGATTTTATTAGTGGAGTCTGTGGGGTACATTGCTTGCAAGCTATAGTCGGTATGACAATACCACTCAATGATACCTTAATAATTGACTCCTAAAATTGGTGAATTGGTTATGTGGTAAGTGTTTGATGATATGGGTACAACAAGCTCAAGACCATTCACAAGGAGCCAAGCTCGGGAGTTACAAAAACTCCAAGGAATGTTCATGAATATGGCCGTGTGTGAGTGTGTTATAAATCCATATAAGAGATTACATATTCTTAAGTGTGAAAAGGGACTTTGAAGGGTAAAGATGGACCTAAACTTACACTCCAAATCCTCCCCTTGGACCAAGGACAACTTGGTCATTTTCCACTTATTTTGTAATATACTATATATAGAACGTGTTAGAGTTATTTTAGTTTTAGTTCATCATCATTGTTATTACACTAAAAAACTTGTACCATTTTGAAGCCTCTCTTTCTGTCTCTTGAGAAGTGGAAACCTGAAACTTGTAGTAGAAAGTGTAGTGACACTTGTGTTGTTCTTTGGCTAGAAACTTGGGTTCTTGAGGTGATTGAGTTCCTCTTGGGCCTAAGTAAGAGTTTGGAGTTGATATCTCTTAGTATTAGGGTTCTTAGACTTTGGGATATTGTATGTCAAACTATTTATCTTGTTGTTGTTGTAATCTTGTTATTGTTCTCTCTTAATCTACTAAATCCGTGTGGGGCCTTGTTTCTATATTGTTGTTGTTCTCTTGTTTTCCTTGTGTTGTTGGTTGATTTCTATCTTTTGGTATCAAGATCAAGGCTTGATTTTGTTTCAACAAAATCAATCTTGGGAAGATCCTGCAAAATAAAGTGTTATTGTGTTGTAGCTTGGCCAAAAAGTGTTGTTCTTTTTTTGAATCTTAGTCGAGACTTTAAGACTGGATCTAGAAGTATTTTATTTATTTTAAATGTTTATAGTGTTAGTTCATTCACCACTAACACTAAAGTAGTCTAGATCTAAGTTCGAGCTTGTATTGTTGATGTAATTGTTGTAGACCTAAGCCCTGGCCGTGTGTTGTTGACATTGTTGTTGCGGATTAAAGATTCGCGTGTGGATATTGTTTTTGTTCTTGATGTTCTTCACTTCTTTCACATCTTGTTAAACATAAAGTGAACATTAGATTAAAAAGGTGAAAGACAAAGTTACAGTACTTGTTGGTGAAGGGACTTGTTCACATCACTCAAAGATTTGATAACCACTTTTTCAACCACTTTTCCTTGTTTTAAGGACCATGTTTTGAGGGAAAAGTACAAAGAAGGTCAAGTCTTGTTTTTGAATTTGAAAGAGGGCTTCAATAATATATTTCCCTCCTCTAACCAAATCCACCAATTCCAAATTGTAAATTGGTCAAGAGTTGAAATTGTAAATTACAAAAAAATTGTTAAATCTGCAACCAATAGTAGGCTGCCATGTCACCACTTACTGTTCACACATCAATTTTAAGCTCAAACTTTGGATTCTTATTTTCATTTTAGTTTTTCTTAGTTTCATTTGTTGTTCTTATTACTAATTAACAAACTAGTAAACTCCTACTAGGTTGTCAATTAGTCCTTTGAATCTGGGTTTGTGTTTGCGTTGCTTGAGAGCTTTTATCTTTTTGAATTCGTTGTAAATTCTTGGTTTAAGTCCAATGAGATTTCTTTGATTTTTCAAATGAAAATCTATTTCGGACCAAGATTAGACTCATACCTTGACTATTCACGAGTTACTACACAACTTACAACACTTGTGGAGTTAAGTGTTAGGTAATCCAAGTATGCGAGTGTGGTAATGCTATTTTGGACTAACTTTTTTGTTATTTTTTATAGGTATTCTTTTAGGTACATTAGCAATGGAAGGGTCCACTTCACAAACCATGGACAATAATGCACTTAGTACTTTCATGGCTTCTCTTGAGGCCATAGGCCGAAACATAGAAAAGATGCAAACGGATATGACTTTGATGAAGGGGGATATGACATCATTGAAAGGGGAAGTGTCGACAATGAGTGGGAAGTTAGAACAAGCAGAGAGTAAAAGGAACTCTCGTCCTTCTATGCCTCAACACTACCATGTTTCTTCAAGTTTACATGATAGAAACTCTTTCACTACCATTGCTCTCGAAACCTTACATCAAATGCTCAATCCACCAAAACCTCCACTAAATGCCGCAAGCCAAGCCACTCCTTACCCCCAAAACTGAGACTCCAATAGACCATTCCACCCATAATCACCTCAAGTCCCACAAGAAGTACTTGGTAGCCAAATACCACCACCAAATCCAAACCCTTTCTTCTAAGATCCACTCAACCAAAGGCCACAACCTCCACAAGATCCAATTCCTCCAAACCAAGTTCCAATTAACCAAAATCGGGTAGTCCACTTAAAGAATATGGTAGAGAGGAACATGAAGGGTATGGAGTATATGATGATACTTATATGATGGAGGAGGATATTAGAGGAGGCCGTATAGATCAAAAGGGATATCGAGGGAATGGGGGAAGGGGTGGTCAATAGAACCAACAAGTGAACCACCACCAAGATAGAGATATAGGTATCAATACCATCAAGTTGAGTCTTCCAATCTTCAAGGGTGACAGTGACCCCGAGGCCTACCTTGCTTGGGAGTCATCTTGTTACAAGATCTTCCAAGTCAATAATCTCTCAGAAGAAAAGAAAAGTTGCTATGTCGTGGCTCATTTTGAGGGCTATGCTAACAGTTGGTGGGAATATGTCAAACAGTTTGGGAATGAATTGATTGATGAGCAGAATCCACCTTGGTTTAGATTGAGGAATCTTATGAGACAAAAATACCTACCCAACACCTATAGAAATGAGCTCTTTACTAAGTTGTACAATTTGAGGCAAGGTGGTAAGAGTATCATGGATTACTATGATGAGTTCCAACAATTAATGTTAAAGCTTAATCATCGAGGGGAACAAGTAGGTCATGAAATTATCCAATTTAAGGTTGGGTTGAACAAGGACATTTCTACTCACTTGACTCTTCTCAAGTTTGATATGATTGATGGCATTTTCCAAGCAGGCCTAGAGATTGAACGGGAGCTTAAAAGAGATCAAATTACAAAGAAAAGGGACAAGCACCCTCAGGTTGGTCTAGAAACAAAGAAATGGCTCAACCTTCCTCGAGTTGGCACAAGAGCAAAGATCAACCCTCCAAGGTTGTCCAACCCGAGAATAAAGCCATCCAAAAATATCCTCTGAGGAAAGAAGGTAGAAAGTATACTACTCTTAATCCTAAGGGGTTCCGATGCTTCAAGTGTCAAAGGTGGAGACATAAATCCAATGAATGTCCAAACCATCAGAATGTGATTCTTAAGAAAGGAAAGATATACTATCTTAGAGAAGAGGTGGGCATTGAATTCAAGAAAAATGAGGTCGAACCTCAAGATGGAGAGCAAGTTGAGAATTAAACACGGGAGAAAGATGATGGAGAAGACACTTGGTGGCAAGAGAGTGAGTGTCTAGTTCCAAATTTTATGGTGAGACGAGCCATGATTAGTAAGACTTTAGATGATACTAGTCAAAGGGACAATCTATTCCATACTAAATTCCTTGTCAAGGGAGGTTTGTGTATCGTGTTGATTGATAGTGTGAGTTGTGCCAATGTTTCTAGTGCCATTATGGTGGATTTCTTAAAACTACCTACTACTCCACATGCTAGTTCTTACAAGTTACAATGGTTGAACGAGTGTAGAGAATTAAAAGTCACAAGGCAATGTGTGATTCGGTTCAAGGTGAGAAACTACCATGATGAAGTGCTTTGCTATGTGATTTCAATGCAAGCATGTCACTTGTTGTTGGGTAGACCTTGGCAATATGATAAGTCTACTAAGCATGGTAGGAGAACTAACCAGTACTCTTTTGAATTGAATGGACGCAAGTTCACTCTTCACCCTCTCTCACCATCTCAAGTGAATGAATTACATCAACAAATGAGAGAGTTGAAGGAGAAAGGCAAGAAGGCCAAAAAGGAGGGGAAACCTAAGAGTGGGAAAAGGGAGGAAACCAAAAGGGTTTCAACTTCAAAGGGCAAGAATATTATGGTGATATTCGCTAGGAAGAGGGAATTCTTCTTGGAACATGATGACAACACTCGTATGCTTCTATTAGCTAATATTTTTAACACTAACCTCTCTAATATTTCTATTCCACATTCTATTTCTCTTGTGTTGCAGGAATTCGAGGATGTTTTTCCCAAGGAACTTCCATAAGGGTTACCCCTACTTCAGGGCATTGAGCACCAAATTGACTTCATGTCGGGATCACAATTGCCAAATAAACCAGCTTTTCGAAGCAACCCTACAGACACCAGAGCTACAACATCAAGTTGAGGAACTCCTAAACAAAGGATATATCAAAGAGAGCATAAGTACATGCACGGTTTTGGTGTTGTTAGTGCCGAAGAAGGACGGAACTTGGTGCATGTGTATGTACTATCGAGCCATCAATAAAACCACGATAAAGTATCGCCAACCCATTCCTAGATTGGATAATATGCTTGATAGGTTGAATGATTCTTGTGTGTTTTCAAAGATTGACCTTAGAAGTGGCTATCACCAAATTAGAATACAATCAGTGATGAGTGGAAGACCGCCTTCAAGACCAAATTTGCTCTCTGTAATGGATGGTCATGCCATTCGTACTAACTAATGCTCCTAGCACTTTCATGCAGTTAATAAATCATGTGATGAAGTCATTCATTAGAAATTTTGTTTTTGTGTATTTTGATGATGTCTTGGTCTGTATTAAGTCCATAGTCGAACATGTGTTGCATTTGAGAAGTGTCTTTGATGTCCTTAGAAAGGAGAAATTATATGTCAATCTTGAGAAGTGTTCTTTGGTGTTGATGAAGTTGTTTTCTTGGGTTTTTTTGTTAGTTCAAGAGGGGTCGAAGTGGATGAATCCAAGATAAACACTTTTAAAAATTGGCCAACTCTACAATCTATGGGTGAAGTCTGAAGTTTCCACGGATTGACTAGTTTTTATAGACGGTTTATCAAAGGATTTAGCACCATTGTTGCCTCCTTGACCGAAGTCATTCGGAAAGGCCAATCATTTAAGTGGTGTGATAAACAAGCTAAGGCCTTTGAGAGATTGAAATCTATGCTCATTTTTGCCCCTTTGTTACAATTACCCAACTTTTATAAATCATTTGAAGTTAAATGTGATGCTAGTAAAGTAGGTATAGGGGCTATTTTAACGCAAGATCTTAAACCCATTGCCTACTTTAGTGAAAAGATCAAAGGTGCCACTCTAAATTATTCCACTTATGATTTAGAGTTATACGCCTTGATTAGAGCTTTGGGTAATTGACAACACTACTTTTGGCCCAAAGAATTTATGATCCGAATGGACCATGAATCCTTGAAACATCTTAGGGCCCAAGATAAGCTCCACAAATGGCATGCTAAGTGGATTGAGTTCCTAGAAATATTCCCTTATGTTATTCAATACAAAAAGGGAAAGAACAATGTGGTTGCCAACGCATTGTCTAGGAAACATGTACTTGTGTCTACTTTGTCTTCTAAGTTAATAGAATTTGAAATCCTCAAAGCACTATATCCTGAGGACCCTCACTTTGCTCCTATCTTTAGGTATTGTGAAGAATTAGGTAGAGAGAAGTGGCTCACAAATAGAGGATCCATTTCTTATTCTAAGTTTGATGGCTATTTGTTCAAAGGAAGTCAGTTATGTATGCCCTGTAGTTATTGGAGAGAGTTATTTATAAGAGAGGCACACAATGGTAGCCTAATGGGGCACTTTGGGGTTGAAAAGACCTTCAGAATCTTGGAGGAACAATTCTATTAGCCTAAGATACACAAAAAATTTGCTAAAATTTATGGCCAATGTATGGATTGTAGGAGTGCCAAGTCACGACTCCTTCCTCAAGGTTGTATACCCCATTCCCCACTCTTTTATGTCCTTGGTTTGATATATCTATGATTTTATGTTGGGACTTCCAAGGACTAGAAGAGGTAGGGATAGTATTTTTGTAATGGTTGACGGGTTCTCTAAGATGGCACATTTCATTTCATGCTTTAAAAGTGAGGATGCATCTAGTGTAGCCTCATTGTTTGTTGAAAATGTTGTCAAGTTGCTTGGCATTTCGAGAACCATTGTGAATGATAGGGACTCCAAGTTTCTTAGTCATTTTTGGAATCGATGTGGGGTAGGCTTGGTACAAAGTTGCTATTCTCAAGCTCTCACCCACAAACCATCGCCAAACGAAAGTAGTAAATGGGACCTTGGGTTCTATGCTACGATCCATGGTTAAAAGTAAGATGACTTCTTGAGAGGATCACTACCCTTAGTCGAATTTGCTTACAATCGTGTTATCCATTCAAGTACGGGCATGACTCCCTTTGAGTGTGTATACAGCCTAAACCCCCTTACCCCTTTAGATCTAACCCCTTTGTTAAGCAATCGCAAATGAGTCGAAGCTATGAAGAGTTGCACGAGAAGTTGAGGCTACGACTTGAGAAGAAAAATCAAGAGGTTGCTAAGTGGGTCAACAAAGGGAGGAAAAGTCTTATTCTAGGATCGGGAGATTGGGTATGGGTGCACCTTATAAAAGATCAATTTCCATCATAAAGGAAAACCACGTTGATACCGAGGGGTGATGGTCCTTTTTAAGTGCTTAAAAGGATCAATAACAATGCATACAAGATTGACCTTCCTCCGGAGTATCAAGTGCACAACACATTCAATGTGTGTGATCTCTTTCTTATTGGCACGGTCATCAAGCAATGAATTTGAGATCAAAATTCTTTCAAGATGGAGAGGATAATACGAGTACAACAAGCTCAAGACCATTCACAAGGAGCCAAGATTGGGAGTTATAAAAACTCTAAGGAATGTTCATGAATATGGCCGTGTGTGAGTGTGTTATAAATTCATCTAAGGGATTACATATTTTAAAGTGTGAAGGGGGACTTTGAAGTGTAAAGATGGACCTAAACTTACACTCACATTAGACCAAGGACAACTTGGTCATTTTCCACTCATTTTGTAATATACTATATATAGAACACGTTTGAGTTATTTTAGTTTTAGTTCATCATTGTTATTATACTAAAAAACTTGTAACATTTTGAAGCTTCTCTCTCTCTCTTGAGAAGTGGAAACATGAAACTTGTAGTAGCAAGTGTAGTGACACTTGTGTTGTTCTTTGGCTAGAAACTTAGGTTCTTGAGGTGATTGAGTTCCTCTTGGGTCTAAGTAAGAGTTTGGAGTTGATATCTCTTAGTATTAGGGTTCCTATATTTGATACATATTAGGGTTCTTAGACTTTGGGATATTGTATGTCAAACTATCTATCTTGTTGTTGTTGTTGTAATCTTGTTGTTGTTCTCTCTTAATCTAGTGAAGCCATGTGGGGCCTTGTTTCTATATTGTTGTTGTTCTCTTGTTTTCCTTGTGTTGTTGGTTGATTGCTATCATAATTGGACATTAATGGGGGTTATGTTAGCTAGGCGTAAGGGTGTAAGTCCGAAGGACTAATACTGAAAACTCATATTTGCCGGCGTGAGAGTTTGTCTTAATGACTGTGTGCTTATGAGATATAAGAAAATCCCCAAAGTGTATATATAATTGTATCATGGTTGGTGAAGGGTACATAGGAATCCCCGGCCTTCGATGGTATCTCTGATTCATACGGCTAACACGCACTAAGGATTAGGGGTTACAACTGGACCCATATAGCCCGTGGGTGGATTTCATGACGGTCAAGCTACATAATCCAGGATAAGGTTTTAAATTACATACTAAGCCCTGTTCCCTCTCCCAACATCTTTATATATATGTGTGTGTGTGTGTGGATATATGTGGATATGCATGAATATGTGGATATGCATGGATTTTGATTTGGTTTGAATTTATGGCATTACTTTAGCCCTTATCCCTGAGTTATATGCTAGCGCCCAACCGCTAACCGTCTTTAGATGTTATATCCTCATGCAATGCAGGAACTGGACATACTTCTTCTCCTAGTTCCATGCTTCTGTGTTATCCCATTCTATTTTACCTTTTGTTTATTTATAAACAATCTACCAGTGTTGCATGTTGAAAGAGAAGTATATTTTTTTGATTGAAAAAATTCGACCAAAAGAATAGAGAAAAGTTATATTTATTTGTGTATTTTTGTGGGTCAAATCGAGCGGGTTAGATTAAGGTGTGTTTTATTTTTAAAAATTGAATCATTTAACGTTGATTTGAGTTTTCTGTTAAAAGAGGGGTACATGTGAAAATTTCTTAACAATGAGGGTAAATATGACCCCAACGTATATTGAGGGTAAATTTGGCCCCAAAGTATGACAACGAGGTAAATTTAATTTCAAAGTTTGAAAAAGGATATATTTAGCCAATTTTCAAAATAGAGAGATAGATCTGATCCTTTTCTCAAATATATATAAAGCCATGGTAATCTTATTGATATTTGAACAATTATAATATCAATCAACAACTACTTGTTGATCTCATCATACTTATAATTTCTATGATTTATAGTAGTTGTTGCTTTCAAGAACATAATATTGAAGGCAAAACGGGATGAAACTTATAAAGCAAAAGCCATAAGTTGGTACTATCCTATTTTTTACTTTTGGCTTATTTTGATACTTTTTGATTTAAAAATAAGTGTTTAAAAACACTTTTTGACTTTGCGAAACACTATCAAAATGAAAAAAGTATTTAAAAGCTTTAAGCACCTAAAAATAAGTTAATCCAAACACCCACTTACTAATATTATTTTGATTTTGTAAAATCACACGTATATGTTGGGACAAATAATTTTAGTAATTTTGATAACTAGTATGAAACAAGGGAAGTATAGGTTTAAGAATAATATAGTACTCCCTATGTCCTAATTTAGGTGTCACCGTTGGAAATTTGAGATTGAAACTTTTAAATTTTAATGGTAATAGAAGTTTTAATCAAGCCTCCTGAAATAAAATCTATATATTTGAAAACTAGTTAAAAAGAACTATAAATCACACAAATTAATTAATCAATTAAAATATTTAAAAGCTATAAGAAAAATTCCAATGAAAGAAAAACTTGATTATTGACTCTCGAAATTTTACTTGTGCCGCTTAAATTGGGACAGAGGAAGTACAAAATTAGGCAGCAAACTTGATCTTCCGACCAGCTGTGGAATTCTCGGAAAGTCAGATGCTAAAGAAAAGCACCGAAAGATGCAATGAAGTTTAACAGATACTGTACATTTTAGAATATAATTAAGGAGATTGAATAATTTGACCCGAAGGAATTTCCATTTCATAACTAACAAACTTCCCATAACAACGATACTAGTACTATAACACAATAAACAATAGCCAAGGAGGTAAAGGTCAATGATATCATAAAATATGTTAGTTTGAGGTACTTATTAACTCTAACTATACATTAAGTATAAATAATTAAGTTTACGTTAATCATAAAATCGTGTGTTATAAGAATGTTTTTTACATCATCATGTTACTTATTCTTGTTTTATCAAGTACTTTGTTTTATATTCTAGTCGCAAATTCCACATTTTCAAAGATAATCTGATGGTAAATTCTTTACAGGTATAACTTGATTACCTTTCTTGGCTAATATGAAGATTGTTTTGGATTCCTTCTTTCAAGTCTAATCACGTGCCTTCAAGCAATTACCTCTCTTATTTCTCACTTCATTTCACATCTCATCTCATGCAAACACCTATAAATACCACCTTAAACCATCACTTCCAAACCACCCTATTTCTCTAGCGATAAACTCCTGTCATTTCCAACTTCTACTTTAATATCCTTGAAAATTGGGTAATGGCGATCATCCGTTCCAAAATTGGAATAATTGGTGCTGGAATAAGCGGAATAGCAGCCGCTAAACAGCTAGCCAAGTACGAGCCGATGGTGTTCGAGGCCACGGACTGTATAGGAGGTGTGTGGAAGCACTGTTCTTATAGGTCCACTAAATTGCAGACCCCTCGATGTGACTATGAATTCTCTGATTTCCCATGGACTCAAAGGGATAATACCAGTTTCCCTACTTATGAGGAAATATTGGAATACTTGTACTCCTATGCTCAACATTTTGATGTCTTGAAATTTGTCAACTTCAACTCTAAGGTGGTGGAAATCAAGTTCGTGGGTGACCGAGAAATGAATTATTTTGCTGGTAGCAGAAATGGAAAATATGGAAGTTTGTTGACTGGCAATCCAGTCTGGAAGGTTGCTGTTCGAACCAATCAATATGAAACCCTACAGGTTCTTCTTTCTCTTCATTATAAATTTAAAGTATCATAAAACACCATTTTTTTCTCTCTAGGTTTTGTATGGAATTATGAGTTGTTTCCTTTGGTTGCTCCCGTCCGTCCTAATTTATGTGGTACAATGAAAATTCAAGATTCTAACTTGTAAATTTTTCCATAAATTCTGACATGGAATCTTTCCATCATTTTAAATGATTGAATATTTGAATTCCGTTTATCCTATTTTATGTGAAAATTGAATTTCAAGAATCTAACTTGTAAGTTTTGGCCATATATTAATTCTGGCATGGAACCTTTTAATGTTTTAAAATATATACATATTTGAAAATTATCTCAAAGAAGTTATTAAGTCCTAGTAATTGACAATTCATAGTATTTAAATGCGTATGGAAAAAAAATTGCAGTTAAAAGAAAAATTTATTTGACTCTCGAAATTCGAAAGATGCCACATAAATTGAGGGAAGATGGTATTTAGTACTAAGAACTCCTTTAGCGGTCAGCTGGTGTTGAGTCTATTTAAGGGATGGGGGATTTGGTCTATTTATATGGCGTGGATAATCCTCTCCTTATAAGCTAACTTTTGTGGTTGAGTTAAGCCCAATATACATTCTTTATCATGGTATCAGAATCAAATCTATTTCAATTCATGATTTATGGATGTCCGGTCCTGTAATTGTTCACACTTCAGATATCCAGTCTCTAGTGTGAGCCACAGTGTTGAGTCTCCCATATCGGCTAAGAGATGGGGATTTGGTCTCTGGCTTGCACTATCCTCTTCTCATTTACAGAAGTTTGGGCCAAGATACACTAATTCTTTGTCAGCCGAGAACATTTGCGAGTGATGTTTGGTCCTTTTGGTTAGGTTTCTGGATTTTAATACAGTGATCAAATTCTTATAGAATATACTTTTAAAAAGTTTGGAAAGACATTATCTAATTTTTTACGCAATTTCTTCTGCTAATCAGAATCAACATTTCATGTTTTATTTCCTTCAGTGGTATGCCTTTCAGTTTCTTGTGATGTGTACCGGTAAATACGGAGATATTCCAAATATACCGAATTTCCCACAGAAAAAAGGGCCAGAAGTGTTCAAGGGTGAAGTCCTACATACCCTTGATTACTCTAAACTTGACCAAGAAGCCTCTACTAAACTTGTGAAAGGGAAGAGCGTTGTGGTCGTGGGCTATAAAAAATCAGCTATTGATCTTGCTGTTGAATGTGCTGAAGCTAATCAAGGTAAAACTTTTATCTTCCTTATTTTTAAGTCAAACAATACGCTCCTTATTAAACTTCATTTTTTTTCTTGTTAAACATTGTTCTGTAACTTCTGTTACTATTACCTAACAGAACATTTTATTAATAATATGCAAGAAAGAATAAAGAATATAAAAATCCTAAATTTGAACTAAAAGAACTAATAAAACGTTGATAGTCCTATAGAGAGTTTTATGAATTGCTAGATTATGTATAAAAAACTTTATATCATTTGTCCTAATTAAGGATATGAGTTATGATCAACCTAGTGTATCGAATAGGAATTTTGCTTGTTGATTAAGATGCCGAAATTATATGCACTAAAGAAATTAAATATCTTATACTACTGTATTAAATAATTTATGATATTATATAAAATGAGATTGTCCCACGTCAGGAAGGACATGGGAGTGCTTTTTATATGAAAAGACTTGGTAATTTCAGTGTTTAAAATTTGATTTTCAGTTTAACTTTAAATATCAACGATTTCAGAATAGCCTATTTTTCAAATCTATAAATTCAAGCCACTTCATAGAAAAAGTGGCAAAGCCAATTTGTATTATATTATTGCTTTCTTGGATCCTGAAGGGAACTTGCCTGTATTTTTTCCAAACAGTATGTCAGACAATATCGGATGGTGTCACGTCAACATCTTTCTGATTCAATTCTTTTTTTCTCCAATTTCTTAACAATATGAAATGGCTTCTCATCTATTGATTGTTTGGTGGTGTGCTTGTGTTGTGGTGTGTTTGTATTCCATTTTGGGCTCTAAATAGTAACTGAAAGTGCGGTGGGCAACAATTTGAGCAACTAGAGAATGATACAATCAGCAAAATATAACATCAAAAATATAAAATAGCGTAATGTCCAAAAAGGGGCAACGAGAGGGACGTTGGTTTGTCTAACTCCATAAAAGGAAATTAAATTGTGGTGGGTGACTCGCCATAGTTATCATATTGATTAAATCAACTCCAACAAACTCATGAATGTCCAAGTAAGCCTCAACTTTATAACAACTCCTCTTGAGTTATCTCTACTGTGGTTTATAAAAATATCTATCTCAAATTATTTATCAAAAATAAGAGTAATTATCTTCTTCTTCTTTTATTTTATTCTTAATAGTAGTAATTGTTCTTGAAGAATACTACAAACAACTCAACGGGGGTGATGATACATAAATTGAGTAAATATTCAATCAACGGAAATTATATCTTATAAGGATAAGATAGTCAAAATCTTTCATAATTATTGGAGTAATTTTTCGTGGCGTAAAGCAAGGCAGTATATTTGTTTTTCTGAGATGTCGACAAAAAAGGAGGACCAAAATAAGGGGTGAAACACTTGAAATTTTTCTAAAATGTTAAAGGCACCTTTTTGATTTTTCAGGTCTGATGCTTTGACATCACGACAACATCACAGATATGTTTTCCTTTCAAAGCCACACGTATTAAATACAGAATTTTGGCAGTAGAAATGAAAACGGTACTTTGACCTTAGAAAACGTGCTCCAAGTACTGTATGATTGTGTACAAGGGAAAAAAATGATAATGGTCCAGATTTAGCTGAAGACTAACACATAATTAACTTTTGTTTGTAACTGCTTATAGGACCTGAAGGCCAACCCTGTACAATGGTAGTTCGGACTTTGCATTGGACAGTTCCACACTACTCTATTTGGGGTCTGCCATTTTATTTGTTCTATTCAACTAGATCTTCTCAGTTTCTCCATCAAAGACCTAATCAAGGCCTGTTTAGGACCATGCTTTGTCACATGCTTTCTCCCATGGTGAGTCCCATTTTTTTTTTTATGTATTTTTCTTTCTCAATCTAGTGCATCATTTGGCTTAGGACTAACAAAAGTGTGCTTATATATCGGGACAGAGAAGAGCTGCTTCCAAATTAATCGAGTCATATTTGGAATGGAAACTTCCACTAGAGAAGTATGGACTGAAACCAGAGCACCCCTTTGAGGAAGATTATGCATCATGTCAGATGGCTATCTTGCCGGAGAATTTCTTCACCGAGGCTGATAAGGGTAAAATCGTGTTCAAAAGAACATCAAAGTGGTGGTTCTGGGAAGGAGGAGTTGAATTCGAGGACAGCACCAAGTTGGAAGCTGATGTTGTCATACTTGCAACTGGTTTTGATGGGAACAAAAAGCTCAAAGCCATATTACCAGATCCGTTTCGGAGTCTGGTAGAGTTCCCCTCGGGCATGATACCCTTGTACAGGTAATTAAGGCACTCTCCTAATGAAACACTTCCTATGAGAATATCACCGTGCATATACTGAAAAGTCTTTATTTTGACAGGGGTACAATCCACCCATTGATTCCAAATATGGCTTTCGTGGGTTACCTCGAAAGTATTTCAAACCTGCATTCAGCCGAGATACGTTGCATATGGCTCTCACGACTTGTAGATGATCTATTTAAACTTCCATCTGTTGAGAAAATGCTTGAACAGATAACACAAGAGATGGAGATTATGAAGAGGACGACAAGATTCTACAAGAGAAATTGCATTTCCACTTTCAGTATCAACCATAGTGATGAAATCTGCCAAGAGATGGGATGGCAATTTTGGAGGAAGACGAACTGGTTGGCTGAAGCCTTTAGCCCCTACAACAGCCAAGATTATGCAGAGGGGAAGTAGCGTCATTTGAAAGATTCCTACTTAATTAGTTCATGTATACCTACTGCTTATGCAGTATATTTATCTGATCATAATGAATAAACATCACATGTATGAAGGGTCAAGCAAGGTATCCACAAATGTAAAATACCGCAGCTTATGACTAAATTCTGTTTTTATCAGAATAAGGAATAAAGGTTAATATTTCAAGATCATGATGAGTGACTCCATTCTCATTTGCAATTACTCATATGATCCACTACTGTCGGGGTTTCAACAACTGTAAGAAGTGTCAAAGTTAAAGCAATTGAAGAACATTCTCCATTATTCAGTTACTACAACCTGAGCAAAGGCCCATATACAAAATTATCTCTCACGGGAGACCCGAATTCAACATTCTACAACATATTGTAGCATGACTCTAAAGTCTAAACTAACAGATCCTTTGACATCTATTAAATAAAAGGGGTTGCACAGCTTATCAGATCACATACAATTGGCACACATTTAGTGGCAGCAAAAGTGCAAGAAATCATTGGCTAGAGGTAAGAAATGAATGTAGAAAGGAAAACCTTGATGTTTAAAGACTTTGAAGTAACTTCAATGTCTCATCAATATGCTTTTCAGGTTGAAACTGATTGTTGTATATGAGTTGAACCACTCCATTCTTGTCAAGAACATAAGTCTGTCTTCCGGGCAATGTACCAAAAAGGTCTCCTGGGATTCCCCACTCTTTCCTCACTTTGTTGCCTTCATCGCACAACAAGGTAAATGGGAGTCTATACTTTTTTGCAAATGCCTGCAGAATCAAACACCTCGGTTATCCTCAAAGGAGTTGGCAACAAATGCAGCTTAATCTAGATACATTAAACAAAGGTGATGGGAATACAACAGAAAAGAATAAATAAAGAAGCCCAAAATACAGGATTAATTGGAGTTTATCCTTGACATGAGAAGAAATGAAATACAATCACAAATTCAGACATTTCGTTTGGACTGTACTTTGGCAGAAATCATAACAGATGCTCCTTGAAATTTTTTTACCATGTTAATCACCCAAAGGATCCTCATAATTTAAAAGGAACAGTTAGACTACTACTTTTCCTTCTTTTTTTTTCCCTTTTTCACCGGGCAATGCATAAGTTATGCTAGAATTCCCTAATAACAAATTGTATCTCAACTCTGCGACACTAAGCCACCAGATTGTTTACCTGTTGACTAGTTGAAGAACATATAAAAATTACTCCTAACTATTCGCATATATAATTCTTTGTGGAATAGAACAGATGTTTCAAATAATTAATGTCCTACACAACGTTACAAAGGAAGATCAAGGACAATGTAATTTGGTTTAAGAGAACTAGCACACTCCAGTTAACTGATAACCTATAATAGAAAAAGAGTTCCGGACAAAAGAATATTTAGCTGTTTAACACACTAAGTAAATCTGTAATACCTTGTGGGACTCAGGACCATCACCACTAATCCCGACAACTTGAGCCCCTGCTTTCTTGAATTTTTCATAAGAGTCCCTGAAGGCACATGCCTGCAGACAGTTTTCACATATATTTGAAAATCATTGCTACGAAGATGTGAAACTGAAAATAATAGCTCAATGTAAATCTATCAACTACTCATGAATTTGTTGCCGTAACTCGACAAACAACTATACTATAGAAAGGAGAAAAAACTTTTGGTCATGATTGTAGAAATTTAATCCCATTCTAGAAAGATATAAAATGAGAAGGATGAAGCAATTCTCCGGTGATTTCTAGACGATGGTTCAAACAGGAAGTCCATCTTGTTACTTGTACGAGGAAGAGCAACCAAAGTCATTAAAATGGAATTCGTCTCCTACACTAGCCTTTGATTATCCCGGGATTGTTAACCCACCCTCAATAGGGATAAAAATAACACTACAATCCCGGATAACTCATCCAGGGATAAGTTATCCGGTGATTTTATCCCAAGCAAACTTGGAATAAACTCATCCTAAAATTAATCCGGGGATTAGTAGTCCCTTATCCCTCGTACCAAATGAGCCCTAAAGGTGTTTAGGCACATAATGACATTGTTCAAATAGTTCATTTATATCCGTGTTTGGCTACCACTTAAAATCAACCTCTCATGACAATGTCCTTTAAAGGGTTGCAATAATTAATTTCTATTAGTTGGTTTGAGACAAGAGACATCTGAATAAACTTTCTACAGAGGATATTTCGAAAGAGTAAAATGCAATGAGACAGAGGACCTAATGTATTGACAAGCTACAAATAGGTCAGAATGTAAGGTAATTCAATACATGACCTTGCAACTTAAGTACCTTATCCTTTCTAGTCCGAGCCAAGCTTCATATAATCATTAACCATGTACCTAAGTTTAATCTAGAACTCATGATTTCCAAGAATTTGTTCATCAGTACACTATGTAGGATAATTGTTTCTCCAATTCAATACACGAGCAGAGTGGTGTCTCAAACAACTTGTTGTAATTCTTTTTCCCATAAATGTGAAATTTCACAGCTAACACTAAAAACAACCAAAAGGAATGACTCAAAGAAGTGTCACGGTAGTGGCCTAGTGGTCGATGAGGTAGGTTGAGAACCATGAAGTCTAGGGGTCAAATCCCCAGTAGAAACAGAAATATTGCTAGCTGGTTGCTTTTCTTCTGTCTAGTCTTGGTGGACAAAGTTAACGGAAAGTGGCAGGTATCCATTGAAACTAATCGAGGTACTTGCAAGTTGTCTTGGGCACCACAGTTCTAAAAAAAATCAGTGTCATGGGCTTTACCTGTTTGGTACAACCAGGAGTTTCATCAGCAGGATAGAAATAAACCACCACGGGCTTGCCTTTAAACTTGGAGAGGCTCACATTTTTTCCATCTTGATCTTTTAATGTGAATGATGGAGGCACTGAACCTTTATTCACCTACAACCATAAAACAAATTCATCCGAAAAAACAAGAAAATGGAAGAGCCAAGAGAAGGTAAAGAAAAACAAAAAATGCAACGCAATGCAATTTACCTTAGCAACAATGGAAGTTCTAGTAGAAGATGGGGTTGGAAAAGAAGGTGGATTAAGGAGTTTAAGACCATAAATCTGTGATTGTGATGATCTGGAGACAATGCTGAGGTTCTGAGAGAGAGGATTTTTAGGGATTTGAGCATATTGGAGCAGAGAAGGAAGACTGTGCTTGATGGATAGAGAAGCCATTTTGGAATATGTGATGGTGAAGAAAGACACAACTGAGATTGTTGGTCTTGTATACTAGACAGATAAGGAGAAAGAGGAAAGCTTGTGACTAGAGTTTGGCTACCGAAGATGAGATGGGATTATTGACGTGGTGCATTGTTCACCCTCAGTATATGTCCGATTGCGACCCTACTAAAAAAATACAGAAATTTTACTTCGTGTGGGACACAGATTTTATCAGTTACTCTTTATGCGATGAGCGTCCTTTTTTGGCAGGGGTGGAACTAGGATGGACAGGGTTGTTCACTTGAACTCTTGTGATAAAAAATTATTCTTGGTAAAAAATTTTATTTTATGTCTAAGTTATTTTTTTAATTTTTAATGTGTTGTATACACACACTCACATACACACACTATGTGTGTGCGCGTTAAATATACAAGATTAGAGATTGACTTAGTGATAGTTTAAGGGGTTCAAAACTCATCTTCAGGTTTTAAGTTTAAATTCTCATACCCTTTTCCCTTCCATTCGCCACTACATCCTTTGCTTTCTCTGTTCAACTACTAATTTTCTCAATAAACAAAAATACAAATGAGAAACTATTTGGAAACACAAATAGTATGATTAAGTATAACAACTAGTCTTTAAGTTGAGGTGTTTCTGATTGTGGTTTAATTGATTTTCTACTAAAAGTATGTGATATGTTCTCAAACATATATTCCAATTGATCACAATAACTAAGTATGGAATGAAGATGAAGAAGAGTAACAGAAGAGAAGACGGGAGGAAGAAGAAGAGGAATTAGAGAAATATTATCATTAATCTCTTGAGAGTACTTTGAGTATCATCTACTATATATAGTAAGTAAGTCGATCCTTCTAGAATAAACAGAAATTTTAACTACTTTTAACTAATGTTATAGCTCCTTTCCTATTTACAATTAACACAATCAAAATAGTAGTATTGTTCATAATTGCGTAGTACATAGTTTCAACTTTCTTTTTTATTTTAACACTCCCTCTCAATTTAGATAATACCAAAAATGTTTAAGATACCTAGCTTGGACAAAATATACTCTTGTTGTACTTTGTGAAGTCCTTTAGTAAGGATATCTGCAGACTAGTCTTTGGTAGATATGTAGTTGACTGTTATCAAACCTTTTTTGATTTTTTCCCTTATGAAATGATGGTCTATTTAATGTGTTTGGTTTTCTCATGATACGCAGTATTATAGGCAATTATCATAGATGACTTGCTATTAGTATAAATCTCAGTATGTAGTTTGGTGTTAATACCCAGCTCCTTTATAAGACCTAGTAGCCAAATTAGTTCAGATACTATTCCAGCAATGCTTTTGTATTCTGCTTCAGCTGAGCTTCTAGATATGATGTTTTGTTTCTTACATTTCCAACATATAATAAAATATCTTAGTTTCACACAATAACCAGTGATAGACCTTCTTAAGTTTTGACATGATGCTCGATCAGCATCACAATATGTTGTTATTTCATTCTTCCCCTAACTAGATAGTAGCACTTCCTTCTTGATATATCTAACCAATCTAATAGTTTCATCCATGGAAGACTTCTTTGGTTGTTAAAAAAAATTAGCTTAATGTATGTACAATATAAGTAATGTCTTGTCTGATCATGGTAAGGTACAAGAGTTTTCCTATGAGCCTTTGATAACCATATTGATTTGTCAATAGATCATTAACTATTGTATGATTAATATAGACATAACTATCATACTCCTTTGTTGTAAGTTTGATATTTGTGTCACAATGTAACACCCCAAATTTTGGTCCTTAGAAAATTCCCTGAGTTTTGATCTTACTGCCATGACTACAGTCGTAATGTGACTACATGGGTATTACGACCCCAATCATAGCTTGACTAGTGTATGGACCTAAAGTTTCTGTTGTGACTACGACTGGGAGGTTTTAAGTTGTAATGACTTTATACGAGTCGTAGTGACCACTGTGTGCCCCAAATACTTCTGTCTTAGTTATGACTAAGACCTTATGAGTCGTAAGTTCTCTTGATGAGTCATATGGTGTGAGTCGTGAGGTCACGAGAGAGGGCTCCCTCAGCTATTATCCAGACTATGACTCATGGTGACAAGTTGTAGTGAGTCCTTACGAGTCGTGTAGTAACCCGTAGTCACTAGCATAAGTTTTCAGCTTTTAATGCAGGGCACTCTGGACATTTATCTCTATACCCACTTAAGAGCCACACCATAAATCACCCTTGGGGCATTATTTTCAACACTTATAAAGAATAAGCACTCCCTCAAACTCTCTCAAATCCCTAAGGCAAGAACATTCTAGGGTTCCTCAAAGTTGGTCATCTAAGGGTTCAAGGGTTGATTTCTCTCCATAATTCTCTGTACTTTCAAGCATGTTACTCTTCTAAAAATCTTATTTTATGAAAAACGTGTGCTTTAAATGGTTTATTTGTATGAATTTGAATTTAGGTTTTGACACGAGTTGAGGGTTCTGAAATGGTTGATCCTTGAATTATTTTCCCATGATTTTTAATGAGTTGTTCATGATTTGAATTAAATTTTTTGGACATAGTGGGGTGCATAGGTGAGGGAATTGGAATAGGGGTCGAGGTATTTTCCTAAATTGATGTTTTGAACATGGAATTGGTTTTGAATAATTATGTTCTCTCAACCCACTTGTGCAAATGGCTTTGAATTATGGAATTGTCACTTGGTTTGACTTACTCACCTATACTATTGCATTGCATAAATGGTTAAATAATAAACATGGATTTTGAAGGCCCTGTTAGCCGTGTTTTAACTAAAATCAAGGCCTCGAGGTCGAGGCATTCCCCAAATTTAATTTAATGAACAAAGGGGGTCGAGGCATTCCCTCAAGATGATGGGAAGCAATTAAAATAGCATAAGTGTAAGCTTGAAAGTATAAAGGTGTGAAGATACATGTGGTGTGCCATAATGTGTAATTCCATGGTTTAATGAAAGGGTTATGTGAAACTTGTTTTAATATGGGCTTAAAGGGGGTTATGTGAATAAGCCGTGAAGTGGTGAGTCTTAAAGAACTTGTACTGAAAACTCACGTTTGCCAGCATGAGGGTTGGTCTTGATGACCGTGTGTTGTGACAAACTTTATATATATATATATATATATATACCTGGATTGACATGAGGTTAGGGCATTCCCTGGTCTTCCTTTATACCTCCGGTTCGTGCGACAAATGCACAATGGGGTCCTTTCAGTAAGGGGAGCTAAACCCACACAACACGTGGATTCTTGTTTATGACGGTTGAGCTACATAGTCCAGGATAATATTTTAAATGCATACTAAACCTTGTCCCCTACCCCAAATATTTTATATATATATATATATATATATATATATATATATAATATGTATGTATGTCTGTAAAATATGTGCATGTGGATTCTTACTGTGGTTTTGACTTGGCATTTTGTTATCCCCTTCCCGAGTTACATGTTAGCGCTCAAGCTACTAACTATCTCCGTATGTTGTATCCCCATGCGATGCAGTAACTAGAGACATATCTATTTTTCCTGCGTAATTGTAGGATTTTTGGGTTGTCAGCAGTCAACTTGAAGTGGTGAGCCTCCTTCTTTTGGAAGGTCGTTATTTCTTCTTTATCTATTATCATAGACTTTGCTTTGAACTTATTTTTGACTGTTGTCGGGGGAATGTCCCGACTTAGATTGATTTATTTTTGTTAGAGACTTTGTAGATTACTGTGGACTGGGTATTGTCGTTGTTATTCTTGACTTCTTTGAGCTTACAATATTCTATCTTGTTATATGTTCAAAATTTATCCACTGCTAGCTATATTATGTTCTGTTTGGCTAAACAAAAAGGGGTGGTCTCTAGTCCTCAGTTGACTTGAGATACCCATCACGGCTAGTCCCTGGTTCGGGTCACGACACACAAGGTGTTGCTGCAGGTTTAGCTACTCCAGGGCCTGATTCAGAGATCAACTCCAGTGCATATTTCCTTTGGAGCATCAAAACGTCACCTTTTGATCTAGAAAATTCTATTCCTAATAAATACTTTCGTTCTCCAAGATCCTTCATCTTCAAAGCCTTTTGTAACTTCTCTTTAGTATCCTCAATTAGCTTCAGAGTATCTTCTTTAATCATCATGTCATCCACCTATACTAAGACAATATTAGTCTCTTCATCTTATTTTTTTATATACAGGTTGCTATCAAACTGAATTTGTTTAAAATCCATGTTGATTAAGACTTTAGGTAGCTTAGCATTCCACTGTCTTGGAGCCTGTTATAATCCATATAGGGATTTCAAAAGTGTGCATACTGGTTGTTTCTCCCCTGGCTCATAAACCCCTGTGGCAAGTCCATATATATCTCTTCATGAAGGTTTCCTTGTAAGAAAGTATTGTATACATCTATTTTATCTATTAACCAATGCTTTTGTGTTGCACTTGTAAGCATTATTCTTATTGTTTTCATTATTATTACATGTAAAAAAGTCTCTTGAACGTCTATGTCGCCTCCTTGTTGGCTATAGCCTTTAGCAATTGGTGTTGCATTAAACCTCTCTACTTCTCCAATTACTTTATACTTCGCCTTGAAGATTCTTTTACACCGTATAGGTTTTTTTTCCCTCAAACAGACTAGTAATTTACCATGTTTGATTCTTTTCTAAAGCATCAATCTCATTTTTTTAGCCTCTACCCATCTAGGATCCTTTACAACCTCAGTAGTGAAAGAGTTGGCTATATAAGTTTGGTACTCACTTGAGAGATTATCATAAGTTAAGAACTTCTTCATAACATATGGTACTTTGCTATAAATATCAAAGAGACAAAGTCCTTTAGCCATAAAAGAGTTTTCCTATCTCTTGTGGTCCTTCTAGTAGCCACTTCTATCTATACAGTACGAAGTTGTACTGCTTTTAATTGATAACCTATTGAGGTAAATGATCATCAACAACAATAGGTTATTGAGCATACTCATAATCAATTGGTTCATGTTAAAACATCACTTCTATAGGCATGTCATTAGAGAGACTCATTAAAGTGTCATTGATCTTGTTAGTGGTTAGTTGTTGTTGTCGCTCAAGTGTCCTGACTTCGAAGGAAAATACATCTTTCCTCAAGTTGACATCTTTGTTAACAAAATATGTAATTAGTAAGATCATACAAGAGAATCCCTTTGTGTCTCAGAGTAGCTCGTTAATATAGACGTTCTTATCCTAGACTGTAGTTTATAAATTTGTTGAACAATTTTAGCATAACATTGATAGACTAAAACGCTTGTGTTGTATGGAAGGTTTCATACCATACAACTTCTCATAAGGAGATACGATATTTAACACATCAGTAGGAATTCTATTTATGATATACATAACAACTTTGACACACAAACCCCAAAATTTCATAGGTGTTGCCCCTTAGAACTTAATAGCTTTTGTTACTTCTAATATGTGATTCTGCTTCTCTTAGCATCCCCAGTTTGTTGAGGACTATAAACACAACTTGTTTGATGAATTATAACAAAAAAGATCAGTACAAATAGAATTAACAAATTTATTCTCATTGTCAGACCTGATTAGCTTTATAGTTTTGTTAAACTGAGCCTCAATAAGTTGAATAAACTAAGATGTTAGTACACAAACATCAAATTTTAGTTTAAATGGAAATATCCAGTCATCCTTGAGTGGTCATCAACTATAGTTAAAAAGTATTTATTCCATTCAAATGTAGGGACTTTGTAAGCCCCCACAAGTCCTTATGCACAAGATCAAAACAAGCAAAAGTCTTTATAAAACTAGAAGGAAAGGGAATTCTTATTTGTTTAGCACAACAACAAATTTCAGATTTATTAACTTTATCAAATATGACATCACTGCTAATAGGCAGTAATTTTTTGAGTACATTAGTAGAAAAATATCCTAATCTTTTATGGCACAAGTCTATGTGTAAAGTGACAGAATTACGAATAGCAATATCAGTCATCACAACCCAATTAGTAGTATCACTAGTAGTAGAGGTTATAAAGAGATAAAAACCATTCTTTTTTTTTCCAATACCTTCAAACTTTCCATTGAAGAGATCCTGAAACATACAAAAATTAAGATAAAAAGCAATAAGACATTATAATTCAGTGAGTTTAGACACTAATAACAAATTGAATTTGAACCGAGTCTAATAAAACATATTTGTTATTGTATCTTGTCCAATGATATTACTTGATCCAATATGAGTGACTTCAGAAATATCACCATTTGGCAAGTAAACCTTCTTTAGAAAGAAGGTGTCTTCACAGAAGTTTGATTAAGAACTTAAATTAGACACCATGTGACAGTTGCTCCAGTGTCAATGATGCATTTGAGATTTTCATTTGAGACAATTGAGTCTACTGACCTCACTATTTTACCTGTAGCATTAGAAAATGAAACAACTTTAATTTTTGAAGATGAGTCACATAATCTCTTGAAGTATTAGAGTTTCACTTATACGTGCTTCAAACTCTTCCCATAATTTTTCAACCTTGAATAATAAATGGAGATAGAAGTTGTTCCCTAAGATGGAGTAGCAATTTTCTAGTGTAGGTTGAAAATTCTTGAACTATCAATCTTGTTTAAACTTTCATAAAAATCATTATAAATTACCTGAGCACTAGTAGCATATATGATCCCATCAAGTAAATTCTTAGCTACAACATTCATAATCCACAACATCACAATGCCATCTACCCTCTTCCAATGATTAGCCATTTATGTAATAAACTTATCTTTAGAACTAGACCTATTGACCAACCCCAATTTCTTTCTTTCTAACAAATAAAACTTCATGGATCTAAACCAGATAAAGAAATTCTCAATTCTAGTAAGTTAAAAAAAATAATTTAGAGTCCACTTACATCAGTATAATAAAAAACAACAGATAATTGTAATCAATTTTCATGGCCCATTAATAGCAAGTAGCTACAACATTGGTATTGGAGGGTTCACCTCCTGCACCAGTTGGATATGCCATTGTATGCAGAGGTTATTACTCAATTTAAACTACTGATTTTAGAAGAATCTAATCAAAGTCAATAAGTCCTGAATCTTGATTCTCAATTCTTAGATTTATAGGACTCTAATACCATGAACTCAATTAGAATTCTTGATATCAAAAACTTTGTAACTAAGTACAGAATGAAGAAAATATCAAGAAGAGTAACATAAGAGAACATATGAGGAATTAGAGAAATACTATCATTAATCTTTTGTGAGTGTAATGAGTATCACCTACTATATATAGTAGTAAGTTGACCCTTCTAGAATAAAACTGGATTTTATTTACTTTTAATTAATGCTACAACTCCTTTCCTATTTATAGTTAAAAGAGTTAATAACTGCCTTTTCGAAAAATAGTTAGTACTGTTCAGAATTGTCTAGTAAATAATTTCAACTTTTTCATCGTTTTAACATCAATAAGAAGCGTTCTTATATCTAAAATATGGGCATGTGGTTTGTGGTTTCTCTCTAAAATTAGTTGTATATATATATTTTTTAAAAATTAATATAATAATATTTTCTTACACATGCTATAAAAAGCTAAATTTGGAATAGGTTAAATGTTAAGTTATTTTCCTAGAAAATTAGAAATCTGCACTTTGATTGGTTCATTGGATGTTAAGTTACTCCTTATGTATAATTTTATTTGGCATCATTTAAATTGGCATGATATTTAAGAAAAAAATTTAAAACTTATGGTCTAAAACAATCCTTAAATATTTGTGTGGTTTTAAATCATTTTGTTAAGGGTAAAAAGTAAAATTTAAAACTAACTATTCCTAATTATATTAAAATGACATTATTTTTTGGATGAAGTAAAAGGAAAGGGTGGGACAAATGGAGTATTTATCTAGAAAACTATAAATCAAGTTTTACTTACGACATTTTTCATTCTTTTTTGTTGGTGCGGTAATCTTTATTTTCTCTAAAAGTGGTGCAGTAATTGAGGATCTAATAATTGAAATCTTAGGCTTTTGGGCTCTTGAGTTGATTTGGGGCATCGCCTAAGGTGATGATCCAGGAAGGTATGGAGGGAAAATCTGATTCAAACTATGGCCTGATTCTCTCTTTCAAATTGTGTTTCCCAAGGAAAATTATTTTTAATTCTTGTCTAATAAATTCTTAAAATTATAAAGTAAAAACTATAATTTAAACTAAAATATCAATACAAAGAATTAATTTATCAGACAAGAAAACAAGAGTGCAAGAAATTAAAAATATACTATAGAGTTTTAAAATTTTTATATATATAGTAAAGTGTGTGTATGTGTGTATAATTGAAACTTATATTGCATTTTTACTAATTCATAACTTATTAAAGATTGATATTAAATGTTTTATTTATTCATGACTTTAATATAGTATGTATTGGAAACACATTAAATGAGGTATACTTGAAGTGTTAAATTGATGAGAAGGCATTTATAGTTTATGACTTACGTTTTTCCGTATCTGGGACATTTATTTATATTTTCATATTAGTTTACATACCTAAAGTATTTTAATTAATAAATCATATGATTAGTATCCGAGGGGCTATAGTAGGATCCGAATATTTTGGATATCATTATGAGATATAATTATCTTCTTTTAAATACTTTCTGATTGCCAACTGACATAATCTGAATTGAACAATGGTATTATAATCTTTGATGACCTACAAATAGGATCCAAAGACAATACGTGGACTTCACGAATTCCTCATTAATCACGACTAATTGAGAAACATAGACTGTGTACCAGTACATTGGCCAACATATCATCAACTCACCATATGCATTGCATTACACAATAACACTTGATATGTTTTGTTGACTCTTATCTTAGGATTGGTTTTTTTTTTGTTTGACTTATCATATTTAACGTAGTAAATTGTCACGATTTAAATCCGATCCTGGCCATGACGGGCATCTTAAGCCCACCATGGACCAGAGACCACCCCTTTAGCCTTACCTTTAGAGCACAATAATAATAAACAGCTAACATGACTCAAATCAGGGCCTAATCATGACGGGTATCTCAAGTCCAACACGGATTGGAGACTACCCCCAACACCTAACCGTAGACCACCTTACACCCATGTCGAATGAATTTCAAACATATAATAAGATAAGAGAACTTAAAATTTCAGAAATTATGATATGTGTATAACCGAACCAACAAACAACCAAACCATCCCAAGTCCACAGTAGTCCGACAAAGCCTCTACCACACCGAATATCAATAAAGTATCGGGACAAGTCCCCGACTATAGCCAAAAAAAGTATCCAATAGTCTATAACTCAAAAGAAAAACATAACCCTAAAATGGATCCTTTCAAAGCATAGAAGCTCACCACTTCAAGTCAACTCTTGATCAATCCACGATCACTAAACAAGAGAAGTAGAAGTATGGCAAATCCTGTATCTCGTGGGGATACAACGTCCGGAGACGGTTAGCGGGGTTGAACACTAGAATGTAACTCAGGGATAAAGATAAATAATGCTTTCAATTTAAACCAAGTCAACCAATGAATATAACCATATATAAATACATATATACATTTCATGCTAGCATAGGGAACAAGGTTTAGCATGCACTTTAAAACCTTAACCTAGATTATGGGCTCAATCGTTATATAATAGTACCCACAGGCTATATGCCCCAAGCTTTCACCCACTGGTAGGTCCCCAATGCGTGTAGCCACACGGGCCTGAGAATAATACATATATATGCACATGGGGGACTCGAACCTCCTAACATATATTAAGATGACTTAAGTACCCGAACATGTAATGATTTACGGGGTGCTTGAACCTCCATAATCATGAAATAATAATGAGGGGTACTCGAACCTCCCTGGTCACTTTGACCTCTACTGGTCACCTAGACCTCCACTTTCACGACTCAGCTATACAACCCTTATTATAGCCTAATTAAGACTTTTATCACACAATCCCATTCATGAGCCATATTTCACATTAAGGCATACATTATTGGTATCGTTATACCAACTACACTTGCAAAGTAATAACAACATAAAATAATTATCCATTAACTCAGGGAAAATAACTCACTTTGTTCATTAATACACCGTGGGGGACACTGAATCCCTTTGTTCATTATATCAGACCATTATGTTTCAAATACATCTTTATATCATGCAATAGTTCAAGACTAGTTCAATTTACAAATTCCAACCTTTCTCATGACTCAAAAATAATTTCACACTATGGGGTTGGGGTCATAACCACTTTGGAAAAATCACAATTCCCTAGTTCATTCACCATACTCATGCACCCATAAATTCAAAACCATATTCAAAGCATGATTAATTATATGTAAACCATAGGAAAACATTGTTCAACAACAAACATTCAAAACCCCCAACATTTGATTCAAAACTAACATAAACATCTCATGGATAATACTTTAAAACACATGTTTTTACAAAATTAACAATGGGGGAAGAGTAACTTGCCTGAAATAGTAAGATGTATGAAGATAAATCACTCTTAAAACCCCTAATTCATCAACCTCCTAAAAACCCTAAGTGTTTTTGACCTCGAGGAATTTGAGAGTGTTGAGAAATTACTTTGATGTGTTTTTGAGTGCCAATGACACCCTAAGAGGGTTATAAGATGTGGGTTTCAAGTTGGGTAAGAGGGGAAATGTTGAGAATGCCCTTAACTTAAAAGCTGAAAAAGTGTCGCCTTTGACTACAGGTCAACCCTTGACTCGTAGCCACTCCTTATGACTACCATGAGTCATGACCAAGGAAGTACCACCAAGGAACCCTAAACTATTATCCTTGTGACTCAATGGTAGCAATCATAATAGGACCCTACGACTTATAGGGTCCAATCGTAGTCAACACAAAACCTAAATTGAGACCTACACTGGAAAACCTACGATTACACCTAACGACTCGTGACATACTCTTACAGCTCTTAGTGAGCCACTCGTACTTAGAGAAGCATCAAGACACAAACTTACTAATTGGGTTACGACTTGGTCCCCAGGACCCATACCGACACCCTATGACTCGTAGGGTTAGTTGTTACCAAGGCAGTGAACTCAAAGCTTAAGAAATTTTCAAGGATCGAAAATTCGAGGTGTTTTAAATCTCCCCCACTAGGATCATTTGTCATTAAATGATGGGACAGGGCATTTGGTAGCACGATTGACTCCACATACCTCTACTCTTACCTTTAACATGGACAAAAAACAAAGATGCTAAGAAAATAACCTTTTTCTTTAACAAAGTTAGAAAATTAAGATGTTCAGGAATACATATACCTTAAGAACAATTATTCAGAATGGGAAACAAGGACGGATACTTGGACTTTATGTCCTCTTCTGCTTCGTAGGTAGCCTATTCAACCTTGTGGTTCTTCCATAAAACCTTTATCGAAGATACATTCTTTGTTCGCAGCCAACAAATATGCCGATCCAAAATTTCAATTGGGACTTCCTCATAAGATAAGGAATCCAAAATAGCCATATCCTCCAAAGGAACAACCATTGAAGGATCATCCACGTTTTTCCTCAATATCAAAACATGAATTATCGGATGAATGGAGCTCAAACTAGGAGGCAACTCCAACTCATATGCAATACTACCAACCCTCTTCAAGACCAAGTACGGGCTGACATATTGGGGATTGAACTTCCCCTTCTTCCCAAACCGCATTACTCCCGCCATAGGAGACCCTTCAAGAATACCCAATCGCCAACCTCATACTCTAATTCTCTATGCCTCACATTTGCATAGGACTTTTGGCGACTTTGGGCTGTCTTAAGTCTATTCCGAATCACCTTTACCTTCTCTATGGCTTGGTGAACCAAATCAGGGCCAAACATCTCCTTCTCACCAACCTCGAACCACCCAATAGGAGATCTACACCTCCTACCATACAACGCCTCAAATAAGGCCATCCCAATACTAGAGTGGTAGCTATTATTATATACAAACTCTATAAGAGGCAAATGGTCAACCCAACTACCACCATTGTCAATCACGCATGCTCGATGTATATCTTCTAATATCTAAATAGTTCTTTTCGCTTTCCCATCTGTCTATAGGTAGAAAACAGTACTAAGGCTCATCTTATTCCCCAAACTTCTCTGAAATGAATGCCAAAAGTGTGATGAGAACTGAGTACCATGATCTGACATGCTAGAACCGAGTGCCCCATGCAACTTCACAATCTCTTGGAGGAACAACTTCGTATAATCCTCTGCCGAATAATTAATCTTTACTGCCAAGAAGTGAGCAGACTTAGTCATCCTATCCACGATGACCCAAATTGAATCAAACTAATTTTGAGACCGAGAAAGACTGGTAACAAAATCCATATTAATCACTTCCTACTTCCATACAGGCAACTCAATTTCTTGATACAACCCTCTGGGCCGCAAGTGATCAACCTTCACTTGTTGACACACCATGTATTTAGCCACAAAACTGGCCACATCTCACTTCATATTGTTCCACCAATAAATCTCCTTAAGATCATGGTACATTTTCGCCGAGCCAGAATGAATAGCATAACGTGACTCATGAGCCTCAACCAAGACCCTCTCACAACTAATCTATATGAGGAACACATAATCTACCTTGGTACCTCAAGATACCATCGCCACCAATCTCAAAAGCTACATTTTTTGTTGACGCACATCTCCCTCAATCTTCATTAAGACTGGATCCAGTACTTGCTTCTCCTTTATTTTAGAAACAAGGGATGACTTGGCCACCTCATGCACAAACATACCACTATTCTCAAAGTCTACTAGATGAACTCTAAGGTTAGCCAAATGGTGAATATCTTTCACCAACTACCTCTTATCCTCATCTACATGAGTTAGACTCCCAATGGATAACCTGCTAAGAGCATCAGGAACCACATTATCTTTACCTGGGTGGTAGTGGAGACTCATGTCGTAGTCTTTCAGTAACTTAAGCCACCTCTTCTGCATGAGATTCAACTCCTTCTAGGTGAACACATATTATAGGCTTTTATGATCAGAAAAGATATCTACATGGACTCCATACAAATAGTGCCACTAGATCTTCAGTGCAAATATCACAAGCAACAACTCCAAGTCATGAGTCGGATAATTCCTCTCATGAACTTTCATCCTAAAAGCATAGGCCACCACCCTACCATGCTGCATCAACACGCAACCAAGTCCTACAATATCATAATAAACCACAAATCCATCATTAAACTCGGACAGGGTCAAAATTAGAGTTGAAGTCAACTTATCTTTGAGCTTCTCAAAACTACACTCACAAGAATGAGACCATAAGAACTTCACCTTTTTCTAGGTCAACTTAGTCAGCGGGGCAACTATAGTCGAGAAACTCTCCACAAATCTCTTATATTAATCGGCTAAACCCAAGAAGCTCCAAATATCGATTGGAGTCATGGGCCTAGGAAACTTCTTAACCACTGTAACTTTTTATGGATCTATTATAATCTCTTCACTAGAAATGACATGACCATGAAAAGTATTAGATTTCAACCAGAAATCGCACTTCAAAAACTTAGGATCAAATGCTGATCTTTCAAGGTCTGCAACACAATGCGAAGATGGTCGGCGTGATCTGCCTCATTCCTAGAGTACACCAAAATATCATTAATGAGCACTATGACAAACAAATCCAAGAACTAATAGAACATTTGATTCATGAGATCCATAAATTTCACCGAGATATTAGTCAAACCAAATGACATAACTATGAACACATAGTGACCATACTTGGTTTTGAAGGTAGTCGTAGGGATATCCACCTCCCTAATCTTTAGCTGATGATAACCTAATAGAAGATTAATCTTAGAGTAACATCTAGCACTCAGAAACTGGACAAACAAATCATCAATATGAGGAAGAGGTTATTTATTCTTCACTATAACCTTATTCAACTGACGATAATCAATGCACATCCGAAGGGAACCATCCTTCTTACGAATGAACAAAATAGGAGCATCCTACGAAGACTCACTAAGGCGGCTAAAATCCTTATCTAGGAGGTTTTTTAGCTGCTTCTTAAGCTCCTTCAACTTAGTCGAAGCATTCTATAAGGAGGGATAGAAATAAGATAAGTGTCCAGAACAAGGTCAATCCCAAAATCAATCTCCCTATAGGGAAGGACACTATAAGACCGTAAAAAAAACCTCAGAGAATTCATTAACCACATGAATGGATTGTAAAGAAGGACCCTACGAGTTAGAATCTTTAACCGGACCAAATGATAAAGACATCCCTTAGCAATCAACTTTCAGGCTTTAAGATATGATATGAATCTTCCCTTAGGAACTACAGAACCTCCTTCCCACTCAATGATCAGCTCATTAGGAAATTTAAACATGACTTATGGGTTTGACAATCTAAAGAGACATAGCATGCGTGCAACCAGTCCATCACCAATATGACATCAAAATCAACCATGTCTAACTCTATCAGATCTACCAGAGTTTCTCTGCCACCAACAGATACCACACAACCCCTATAGACCCTTCTAGCAACCATAGAGTCACCTACTGAGGTAGAAATAAAATAGGGATCAGGGATACTCTTAGGATTGAAACCAAAATATACAACCATAAATGGGGTTCCATAAGAAAGAGTAGACCCCAGATCAAGTAAGAAATACACATCATGAGAAAAGAGTCGTAACATACCCGTGACGACATTGGGAGATGCCTCAGAGTCTTGGAGGGTAGCAAGAGCATACATGCGATTCCTGCCAGGGTCGGTCAAGAAGTAGAAGCAGCACTATTTACTACAAGAGCTGATGAAGTGGCAACAGGAATCTTATTTACCCCTTAAGAAACCTTAGAAGGACAATCCCTCTGCAAGTGACCAATCTAACCATATTTAAAACACTTGTTCCTCCCCTCTTCATAAAACCCATAGTGCACCTGCCCGCAGAATCTACAAAAAGTATTTGATGGAGTTGACTGAGCCCTACTAGCCTAAGATTGGACCCCTTGTGCCTTAAACTCACTATTGTGCTGAGAACGACGAACAACCAACAACTTTGAATAATAAGTATTAGCCGTAGAGTAGGAACCAGAACTTCCTTGCTTCTTCTTAGACCACTTTCCACCATTTCTATCACTTTTCTACTGACCTCTACCCTGATTAAAAAATCTAAACTTCTTACTTTGTCTTTCGGCTATCTCTACTTGCATCTTCTTTTCTTTCTTAACCTATTGTATATACACAACAAATCTGGAGATATCCATATCTTTATTCAATAAGGTAGCCTTACAATCTAGAATTAAATCAACGATAACCTAGAAGAAAATTTCCTTATTCTAGCCCTTATGCTAGACGTTAACTCAGGAGCATACTGGGATAATTAATGAAATTTGGGAAATGGTATTTCCAATGAAAGACGGGTAAGTAATGGGGACAACCAATTGACCATGAACCTAGGCTCTGATACCACCTTGACACGACCCAAACCAGGGCCTAGTTGTGATGAGTATCTCAAGTCCAACAAAGACTGGAGTTCATCCCCAACACCCAAATCGTAAACCATCTTACACCTATGTTAGATAAATTCCAAACATAGAACCAGATAAAAGAACTTAAAATTTAATATATTATGAAATGTGTATAACCAAACCAACCAACAACGAAACCATCCCAAGTCCACAGTAGTTTGACAAATTTTCTACCATACTGAATATCAATAATTGCTAGGACATGCCCCCGACTATAGCTACAATAGTATCTAATAGTCTATAACTAAAAAGAAAAACATAATCATGAAATAGAGCCTTCCAAAGAATAAAATTTCACCACTTCAAGTCGACTCTTAATTAATCCACGATCACTAAGCAGGAGAAGTAAAAGTATGGCCAAATCCTACATAGCATAGGGATATAGCATCCAAAGATAATTAGCGGGGTGAACGCTAGCATGTAACTCAGGGATAAAGATAAAATAATGCTATCAATTCAAACCAAGTCAACTAATGCACAAAACTTATTGCAAATACATATATACATTTTATACCGAGATAGATAAAAAGGTTTAGCATGCACTTTAAAACCTTAACCTGGATTGTGCAGCTCAACCGTCATATAATAGTACCCACGGGGTATATGCGCCCCAGCTCTTATCCTCTGGTCAGGCTCCAGTGTGTGCCGCACGAACTAGAGAATAATCTCATATATATGCACACGGGAGACTTGAACCTCCCAATATATACTAAGGTGACTTATGCACCCGATTTGTAGCTTACATGGTTTATGTCGGTTAAGAGAACCTCCCTAGACTAAAGTATTTTCCATTGAGATAGAATATTTTCCCTAAAGCTTTGAGATGAGATATTTTCTAAAGTGAACAAATTGCTTTTGAGTATTTTCCAAAGAAGAAAGTAGTTTTCTCTACTAATAAGAGTCGATCATCAGTTTTTAAACCAAAGTCATATGATTTCGAGTTACAAGTGTTTGAGTTCAAAAGAGTTATAAGTTCTTGAGCAATAAAAAAGTTTTACTCTTCGTAAGATATATGATGAGTTGATGTCAAACCACAATACTAGTCTAAACCACAAGGTTCAATATTCAATATCTTTTTAGAGTTCACACCCTAAGCATAACATGCCTTACCACTTCAATGACTAATTCAAAACTCTTGATATGGATTCACTAGTGTATATTGCATTCATCATCTTACACCCAACATGACATTCAAGCCTATCATTAAAAATCACATATAACTTTAAGGTAAATACCCCTAAAGGCATACTTTGCATATTCTCTAAACCTTTATCAACAATAATTTTCTTGCACTATTCTTAAAAACATACACACAATTTCTAACTAACCATGACATGTATCAAAGACTTGGCCTCAATCTTACTTCACACTTTAGCCTTAGATAGAAAAGCATAAATAATCTTTCTTAATGAGGGTCATAACTCTCTCACATCTAAACTATTGCTTATCCACTATCATCACCACTATCTTAACATAAGAAAAGGTCACCGAAGGGCTAACACATATGAACCAGAAGCATGAAAACTACAATACATAACATTAACACTTATCTTTTTCCTGAGGAATAAAATATCAAAGGCATGGATTCATTAAAGAAATCTAAGCTGAGGACATGCATGATATAATGCGAACTTCACTAGTATCATGAGTTTAAAAACTGGTCATACTCTGAAACATGAGTTTATACTTGTCATGAGCTATTCAACATAATACTGGAGTTCATAGATTCATAAGAGATAACTCGAATCACAGAGTGAAGCTGTTACATGCTTGCTAGAAGCTGAGAATGGGCTTGAGCACACATGATAGGTATAAGCATAGGCCTGTGGCATAGATTTGTCAAGCAAGTGATGATTTGGTGTTGTAATAACTGAAATCCAAGGAATACTCTAGAGTAAGAAGGGATTACTATCTCATCATAACTCATTATTGACGTGTATCATAATCTAATTCTCCAAACACGATTTGGTTCTTCACTAACCATCTCCCCTTAGGTCAAAGTTGGTATTCTAAGTATGATGGTCTACTCCATATCCTCGAGATTAAGCCATAATTTCATCATTCTATTATCTACACATATATGTTAAACTCACAAGAATAAACTAATTTTGAACTTACCAACTTCATTCTTGAACAACCCATCCACATGCCATCCTTAACTTTCTAGCTTCAATAATCATCATCAAAGACTTACACTCTTATTTACAACCATACCTACATCTCTAATCATATAATCATAACCTACCAAGATCGCACCTCTATTCTTATATTTTTTTTTCAAACCATGAGAATAATAATCATACTAAAAAGGCTCAACATCTTCAATCATAACTCCTTAACTTAGCTATCAAGAACATCATAAATTATCTAACTAGCCTTTCTCCACCTAGAAACTCAATGTTACTACTAACCCCACAGTATGCAATAATCCTCGAAAAATAATGCAGCCCCATAGAACCTTGTGCACACCTCTACACCAGACTTAATTACGAACACATGATCTTACAATCTTGCATACATTGTTCAGGCCTACTAGATCACCTCTATATATAACTAGCATCAACAACCGAACCATCAACTGTTCAAACTTAATGTCCAGAGCTAAACATGATTTACAACCCAATCTCACACACAACTTTCACTTCAAAACTATAGAACATAGCATTAAGAAAAACTAGTACACAATGACAATCGATCATAATCATATGGCCTATCTTATTCATAATCTGTTAACACATCCTCCTTCTTCACATCATTACTATTTACCCATCTTCACACCCAAATTACTTTCATAGCTCTATAAATTTCAACTAAACTTCCTCCTGCAATCTCAGGAAAGCCTAAATTAATAATACTTAATCACCAAGTACTTTCATCAAAACCTATACTTTCCTAGCACAACAAATACCATCAATAACTCTTTTCATACTTCAAGAAAACAACAATCCACCTTAACTAATAATCTCCTTCTCTAACTTCACTAAACTAACAAACAAGGGTATATCACTTCATTACTAATTCAATCATAAGCAAAAATTCAGCTATACATATTCAATAAATCGCCCTTACCACCATTCTTGCCACTACACTTCTAAACCCACAAGTTCAACTAACACAAGACTTTGAACTAAATGTTACTACTTCTGTCACTACACAAAAACCCACGCTTTCAACTAACACCAGAAAAATAAGATAAACAACAAGTTGCTAGTGAATTGAAATAGGCCTCACACGGCTTCACTAGACTTTGGTTTTATGTTTTGATTAAGAAAATTATATTAATAACAAAGCAACTATGCTAGTGAATCGAAATAAGCCTCACACGGCTTCACTAGACTTTGATTTTTCACAAACATAATGATAACAAGATTACATAATACAAGAGATAGAAACTTGACACACAATATTCAACGATCTAAGAATACACCTTACTCTGTCTTAATTAAATAACTTATAAGAACGAGGGAAAAACTTAAATTTGAAGGACTTATAACACACTAGAAGGCTCCTCTCAAGCCACTTTATGAAACTTTTGAAACTTCTGCTAGCAAATATAAGAGCATTATCTGGGGAGAAACTGGAACTTGTTGACCATGCTATCTCAAATAATACATAGATAAGGAAGTATAGATTTACATTATGGTTTCTGAGGAGTAATCTAAAAGCACATCTGACTTGGGCTTAGTGTACGACTTTTATGAACATGAATAAAGCACTTAAATCTTCAAAACTCAAAAACATTGATGGGATACTTTCTAGCCCTCTTATAACTACATAACTATCTGTGGAGAATTAGGCTTGACTATTTTTGGTACCTTGAAAATAAGAAAGAGAAGGCCAGAATATAGTAAGATGAGAATTTATTTAAGTTTTGTAGAGAACCTTTTTATGGCACGGTCTGAGACTTGAAAGAAGGGGAATATTTCCTAAATGCCCTATAGCCTCTCGAACAAAAGTACAGACGTCTTCGTACCGTTCTAAAATACTCTACTAGACACGGCTTCACAGACACCCTAGGACACTTGAACTCTGCGCTCTGATACCAAGTTTGTAATGCCCCAAAATTGGATCCCAAGATGTCACACGGTGCTTAGGATCACAAGTGACCCCAAGCTAATTCTTTTACTGGCATAACTCATAAGCAATTGAACAAAAAGTACAAATCTATACAAATCAGCGGAAAATAACTCTTTTTCTGAATATGATAGATACAAAACTAAATTTACAAGATTACAACTCTGCTTTTACAACCAAAACTAAAACAAAATACATTAATTTCTACTAACTGTCTATGAAGCCTCTACTAGTGCTGACTATAGGTAGCTAGGTCATGACTCCCGACTATCCCAACTCAATATGGATGGATAAAGAAAATACAACACTTCTCGAACTGTATAACTAACTCAATCCCTTGAATCAAAAGGACTCATCACCTGCTGACTGGATGCCACAAACTGACTGAATCTGAAGATGTACACTATACCTTGTACCTATATTCTGAGAAAATGTAGCCCACATACGAATATGTGGGTCAGTACCATGGAAACATACCGAGCATAAGAGGGTGGAATGCATATATAAAATAATATCTTAATATCATCACAGTTTATAAAATTATGCATGCTGATATAAATGACTCACTTAGAAAGAATTAAATCATAAAAATCATGGATGAATAATACATGTAAAGTAAAACAAATGAGTCATTACAATAAGTTCTCAATTCACTTCTTTCTTGGTTTCAAACATATAGAGTAATCAAATTTCAAAACAATTCTCTTTAGAACATAATATCGATCTTTCAAAAACAATAACTTTCTCAAAACCAATCCTTCAAAACATATACATTCATCTTAGATAGGAGGGTACACACACACACACATATTGGGAGTTTCTCACAACCGACATAAACCATGTGAGCTACATGGAGTCCAACGTCTTACCCACGTTGGGTAGAGCTGTCCTACCCTTTCAATCAGAATAGGACCTTAATCATCAATTCAAAAACTAATGATCACTATATAAATCAGCCTTAGGCTCACATCCTACAGGGGCACGTAGTTCTTAAAAAGTACCAAAACAGCTATACCTCCCGCTCAGTGCTAAAGACTACTCCTAGAATTAGCTAAGATCTTTTCAAAATAAAATCCACTAATAAACAGATCAACAATTCACAACGGGAGCCATCTTGCTACCCTTTTTATAATAATCAATAAAAGTGGATTTCTTTTCTCATCTCGGGTTCAAAAATACCCCTTTTTATGATCGAAAGGTCAAAGCTTCTTCATCATCTCAAATCATTCAAACTCAAGGTGTTTATAACACATAATTTCTTAAAAATAACAATCTCAAATAGAGTTCAAAACTCATGTCTCAATATCATATTAAAACTTATCAAGATTCAAGCTTTACATCATAAACATATATAAATTCCTTCAAAATCTGGAAAATTCAGTTATAAGGCACAAAATATCATAATTCTCATATAATTCTTCTAAAATATCAAAAATATCATAATCTCATGATAATCAATATAAGATATAAGTTTACGCTTCAAAATCATAGTAAAACATATGAAATCCATAACTTCGTAAAAGAAAATCTTTTTGGGCACAAGAATGAAAGAGTGTTCTTGTTGAAAAATCTCACATACCTTAAAATTGAAGCTTTGAATGACTTTCCGAATGACGTAATGCTATTCACTAACTTTTGGGTGTCCCTCGTAGCCTTCGTAACGAGGATTCCGAATATGTAAAAATTATAGAATTTTCACGGTTGAATCTCTAGCTATTGGGGTTTTTATGTTGAAACCCTAAAGGTTGTTCTTGGTGATTTTGAGAGAAAGTAAAATTATTTTGATGTTGTGGGAGTTTAATCTCGTGTTATAGACATATATAGGGGTGTTTTTGGCACTTGGAAGTGAGGTATGCAGTGCATAACCCATGGCAGAACTTAAGGTGTGCATCACACACCTTATGATAGAAATTTAAGTGTACCTTGCACTCCCAATCGCACATATTTTATTGGGCGGTGCATTGCCCATCGTACACCCTTACTGCCTCTCACAAAAATAGGCATAACTCTTTGTTTGGGTATCGGATTTTTGAGAAATTGGTATCGTTGGAAATATAATTCAATTATATACAATTTGATAGGTCTTAAGATGAAAAATTCCATGTATATTTAGAGGTATTCACATTTAAAGTTGACCCTTGTAGAATCGAATGTCAAACTTTGGATGAATCAATTGGTCTTAGCCCAACTTTGTTCTAGATCCTCACTATGAACATTTTTCACCTCTAAACTACTTCATAGACTAGGATAATGATCATGAAACTTGTATTCACATTCAAATCATTTGTATTAGAGCTTAGACACGTAAGATCGACGGTTAGAATTTTAGTACGAAAATACGGGTTATTACAAAGTCCTCTCATACGTTGCATTCTAAACTATATTTTAATCTTTTCTATGTGAATGTGCGTCGTATTCCTTTTGTTTTGTATATGGATCCTCCAATGGTACCCATAATTTCTTATGGTACTCTACAGACTTCGAGTTTGTCACTTTTGTGCCAGCATTTGAGTATGGTATTCCCAAGGTCAGAAGTTTAGCCTTCATCTATATTACCTCCTCAGGTGGGATCTCACCTACTAAATTTTCTATACCTCCTATTATTGTGAGTATAGTTATGTCTTCTGAGGATCAAAAGAGGTTTAGGAGATTCACTTATTTGAGTCCTTTTAGGGTAAGTGGTCCTGTGGGCGAGAATTCCTACGAGTTCTTGATTGATTGTAGGGAGAACTTGGATAAACTTGGTTCCCTTGAGTTGCATGGGGTTTCTTATACTACTTACTAGTTTAGCGATGCAAAAATAGTTTGGTGGAGCACTTGTTAGTTGTAGACCTCTTAAATCCCCAAAGATGACATTATTGGTTTGTTGAGGCCTTTTTGGGGAAGTTTGTACCTTGTACTCTGAGGGATTATGTAACTCCCCTATTTTTTTCCTTTGAAAAGTTTTGGAGTTTTGAGCTCACCGTCTAGGGTACGACTTAGGTGATGAGTCTTGAAGACTCTTCACAAGTTGTATGGCTTCACTTGTTGTCGAAGGTTTCTTCTGAGGTCATGACTTGGACCTCACAAGTCGTTAGGTAATGTCAAAACTTGTAGGGTGGGACTCATGTCCAAACAAGTAATGTGGCCCAAGTTTGTCGTGGTAGTGATGACTAAGACTCCGTGAGTTGCAGGGTATGGTCACGAGTCGTAGAATGTGACTCGCGACTAAACTAGTAAGGGTACCTTGAGTCACTTCCCAGACTATGAGTCCAGGCAATTATTCGTACTCAATCACAAGCTACCATGTCATCACTAGCTAATTGGCCAAATTGAGTTCTTACGTAGATTTTCTAGCTTCTAATTTCTTATTCTAGTTTATTTTAAGTTGATTCTACCACTAATTACCAAACTAGTAATTACCTACTAGGTTGATAATTAGTCTAGAGTTCTTTGTTTCGTGTCTACGTTTCTTTTGTGCTTTTATCATTTTAAAGTCATAGTAACTTGTTGGTTCAAGTCCGTATATCATTTTTTTTAGTCTTATCAAACAAAAATTGATTTCGGACCAAGGCATATTCACCACTCAATTCACTTGAAAAGTATTGTCAAGCTTTCAACACTTGTGAAACTAAGCATGAGGTAAGAAATGAGAGTGGG
>NC_061117.1:89553336-89757726 GCF_002878395.1 Capsicum annuum | reverse complement strand
CCCACTCTCATTTCTTACCTCATGCTTAGTTTCACAAGTGTTGAAAGATTGACAATACTTTTCAAGTGAATTGAGTGGTGAATATGCCTTGGTCCGAAATCAATTTTTGTTTGATAATACTAAAAAAAATGATATACGGACTTGAACCAACAAGTTACTATGACTTTAAAATGATAAAAGCACAAAAGAAACGTAGACACGAAACAAAGAACTCTAGACTAATTATCAACCTAGTAGGTAATTACTAGTTTGGTAATTAGTGGTAGAATCAACTTAAAATAAACTAGAATAAGAAATTAGAAGCTAGAAAATCTACCTAAGAACTCAATTTGGCCAATTAGCTAGTGATGACATGGTAGCTTGTGATTGAGTTTTCAAATTTTTCAACCCTAATTCTCAAGTCTCGACCTAGAACTCCTTTGGTGAAGAGGAATTTCATTTGGGAGGGAAAAATGAAGGTTTGAAATCCTTTTTGGAGCTTCAAATAAATTCAAAAACAATGGTCCTCCCCTTTGTACTTGGATTGTACTTGATTTTGTACTTTGATTATTCCTTTGTCTCTTCTTTCTTTGGATGACAATGAATAAGCCAAGGAATGTTCTTTCACAAACACCAAGTACACTCTATTTATTCTCCTTTTTTTTTTTTGGATCAAACGCACTCTTTGAATATTCTTCCTTAGCAAGACTTGATGAACATGGAAGGACAAGATGAATATTTAAGAGTTGACCAAAGTTTGACCCCTAACCAAAGGAACTTCAAATCTGATTTTTTTGTATATCTAGGTTCCTTAGGCCAAGGTAAGCTCAAATAACAATAAGTCACAACCAACCAATGTCGACAACTCAAAACCCACACGGATCTAGCTTCTTGAAGCTTCAAAACGCCATAACCATGGTGGATCTAGCTCAAAATTGACCAAATCTTGTTTCAAATGTAGATCTAAACTACCTAGGTTCTAGGGAACAAGAATATAGCACTTGAAACCAATAAAACAACACAGAAATATATAGATCTAAGATTTAATAATCTGCCCAAAAACAAAAACGGGCTTACAATTTTTTTGTGAGATTTTCGATTTTCTACACTCTTTTTTGTTGAGATTTTCTTAGATTCAAGACTTAGAGTTGTGGGAACAACTCTAATACATGGATTTGATACCAAATGGTACAAGAAAACACTAGAATTTAAGAAATGGGCACACAAGATGCAAAAATCAGCAAGAACATAAAGAGAAAAACAACACAAAGAAAGGGGATGAAGAAGAAGAATGCTTAAAATTAAAGGATAGATAGAAAGACCCTTACTTCTACCAAGTGATTAACAAAAGATGGTGTATCAAACCATCAATAACACCTCACCAATATAATCTCAAACCTTCCTCTTAGGTGGACCAAGGGAATTCACACTCCTCAAAACCCACTTTTCTTGCCAATTTGTCAACACAAGTGAAATCCATCAATTGTGCTAACCCTAATTCAGTTTCTCTCTCTTAAGGAGAAGGAGAATACTATAATCTAACACTAATATTACAACCTAAAATTTCACTCAATTCATTATGTCAAAAAATAAGAAAATTAAGAGCCAAGGTGCTTATTTATACTATTACAAAACAAAGACTAAAATATCCTTAATGAAGGGTGCTCCTTTGGAGTGTAAAAAGAAAGTCTTAAAGGACCATAATATCCCTAACAATGGGCACCTCTTGAGTGTCCAACTATAGTATGAAAGGTCCATATTATCTTTCAAGTAAGGCGCCTCTTGAGTGTAATGGATTCTTTCTCCTCCATCAACTTGACAAGGCTTTAAAAGGCTCTAAACACTTGCCAATTCCAAAGCTTGAACCTTTGACAATACCTTGTACTCTTTTATGCTCTTCATGCTTGTATCAATAAGGTGATAGCCTATGCTTCGTGGCAGTTGAAGGTGCATGAGATGAATTATCCTACTCATGATTTAGAGCTGTTAGAAGTGGTATTTGCATTGAAAATATGACAACACTATTAGTATGGTGTGCATGTGGACATCTTATTGGATCATAATAGTCTACAATATGTGTTCACTCAGAAAGTGCTTAACCTCAGGCAAATAAGATGGCTTAAGCTTCTCAAGGACTATGACATGATTCTTCACTAACATCTAGGTAAAGCTAATATAGTTGTTGATGCTCTTAGCAGATTATTCATGAGGAGTCTTTCTCATATTGATAAGGAGAAGAAGGAGTTGGTAAAGGATATGCACCATTTAGTTAACCTTGGAGATTGCCTCTTGGACTAAAAGAATGGTGGTATGTTCATTTAGAAGGTAGCACAGTTGTCTCTTGATGTTGAAATCAAGGAGAAACAGATGTTAGATCCTGTCTTATTGAGGACTAAGGGTGATGTAGGTAGGAAAGGTGATGGTATTTGAGATTAGTGATGATGTTACATTGCGGTACCAGTGGAGGTTATGTGTTCCTGACATCAATGGTTTGCAAGAAAGGATAATGGCTAAGGCACATGAATAACGCTATGTTATTCATCACAGTTTAACAAAAATGTATCATGATCTCAAGGAGATGTATTGGTGGAGTAGTATGAAGAGGTATGTGGCTGATTTTTTTGCCAAATACATGATGTGTCAGTAAGTGAAAGTTGAGCACCTGAGGCCTAGAGGATTATATCAAGAAATTAAATTGTCAGAATGGAATTGAGAAGTAATAGACATGGATTTAGTTACCGATCTCCCTCAGTCTTGGAATCAATATGATTCAATTTGGGTCATCGTGGATAAGATGACAAACTCGGCTCACATTTTGCCAGTGATGACTAACTTTTTGGTTGAGCATTATGCGAGGTTGTATCTTTACGAGAATGTGAATGGGGTAGCTATTTTTTATCTTTAATCGTGGCATGTAGTTTATATCTCACTTTTGGTGGTCATTTTAGAAAGGGTTGGGGACTAAGGTAAGCTGAGTACTGCTTTCCATTTGCAGTCATATGGACAAGCATAAAGGACTATTTTGACATTGAAGGATATGCTTTGTGCATGCATGATTAAATATGGCGGTAATTGGGTTTGGCATCTACCCCTTGTATAGTTTTCTTATAATAATAGTTAATATTTTAGTATTGGAATGGCCCCTTTTGAGGCATTGTATGGTAGGAAGTAAAGATCTCCTAGTGGGTGGTCCGAGATTGGTGAGGCGAATATATTTCGCTCGTACTTGGTTCACCAAGCTATGGAGAAGGTGAATATGATTCGGGATAGGTTTAAGGCTGCCCAAAGTTGCCAAAAGTCCTATGTGGATGTGAGGCATAGGGACTTGGAGTTTGAGGTTGGGGATCGGGTGTTCCTAGAGATGTCTCCAATAAAGAAAGTAGTTTAGGAAGAAGCGAAAGCTCAGTACTTGGTTTGTGGGTCCTTACTTGGTTTCACGAAAGATTGTTAAGGTTGCATATGAATTAAAGTTGCCTTCTAGTTTGAACTCTATTCAACCAATATTCCATGTCTCTATATTGATAAGGTGTATAAGTGATCCTTCATCTATTGTTCCTTTGGAAGGATTGGGTATCTCAAATTCTCTATCTTATGAAGAGACCACAGTTTATATCTTCGACTGGCAGATTCGTTGGTTGTGAACCAAGGATGTGGACTCGATTAAGGTTCTATGGTGGAACCACAAGGTAAAAAAGGCTACATGGGAAGTAGAACAACACATAAAGTCTAAATATCCATTCTTATTTTTTGCTCCCGGGATTCATGCGGAAGGTATGTGTTCTTAATCATACTTTTATTTTAAAACTTTGTTAAAGAAAATATTGATTTCCATGTATCTTTCTTTTCTAACTTAGTTAAAGGTTAGAGTCAAGGTGTTGGGGTATATATTATGCTTGTACTACCTTATTCCATTATTTAGGGATGAAGGATCCAAGTAGGGGAGAATTAAAACACCCTGGGTTTTGTTCCTTTGAAATTTCATGAGTTTTTGGTTTATGGGCATCATAAGACTGAGGGGTACTAGTCATATGATAGGGTATGGTTAGTAGGTCTTGGTCATCTATTAGCCAGTGTGGTTGTTTGGTTTCTATCCAAGGTATGAATGGATAATACTAGTTGTATGTTAGGGTACTAGTGGTATCATGCCGATCGTATGTTGCCCTATGTTTAACCTAGAGGAGTCTATTCTGCCTAAATTCAAATTAAGGCTACTGGTCGTATGGTTGTGTATAAATTAGCCTTGGTGGTCATATGTTGGATAATGTTGGGATCTAAGAGGAGGCCTAGGGTACGAGATAAGGATACCACTCATACCCTAGGGTATCATTTAGGGAGGTGGTCGTACCCTCCTGTATAACTTTTATACAGTTCAAGTTGGGTGTAATCTGGGCATTTCCCTTCTTAACCTCTTAAGGCCCCATGACTTATAACACTCTTGTGACATAATTTACCCTACTATTCTAATCTTAAACACTTAGAAACTCTCTTAAATTCTCTCAAAGATCTTAGGTCAAGAAAGGCTAGGGTTTCTTTATTAAGGTCAATTTGGGGCTTACAAGGGTGGTTTCTCTTCGTCATCTTTGTAATCTAAGGCATGTTACTCCTCCTTGATTGCTAGTTCTAACTAAAGGCATGTTTAATAAATGGTTTTCATGGCATAATTGTGGTATGGTTTTGGGTTTTGAATATATATTAGGGGTTTTGGTCATAAATGGTTTGGTTTTGGTTTTCCTATTTTTAATTATAGTTCCATGTTTTAATAGTGGTTTGAACATGTGGTTGCATAGGAATGGTTAATTTGTACTTGGTTTTGGTTTTGAAAACTACATGCCCTCAATATATTTGGTAAAATGCCTATTAGAATGTTTTGACTATATTGTTGAACTTTTATTGGAAACTTTGCATGGTATAAAGTAGTAAAGGAACCCTAACTGGTTTGAATGGTCTTTAATGGTTAAATGGTAAGGTCGTGGTGGTCATGGTTATGGATTAATTGAATACACTTGTGGGTTACATGGGAATCCCGCAAGAAAACTTCATAATGATCATTTTGTGGGGTACATGGGAATCCCCCAAGCTGCTTAATAATTTAATCTATGGGTACATTGGAATCCCTTCTTTAAAGAGGTTGGTTAAGGATATTGCTTGCAAGCTATGGTCGCTGTGAAGATACGACTACTCTAGCCTTGGTTAATAATAAATGGAAATTGCTGGTTTAGTTGTGTGCTAATGTTTTTAATTGGGCAATAATGCCAGGGTATGATAGCTAATCATGGAGGTATGAGTCTAATGGACGGACACTGGAAACTCATGTTTGCCGACATGAGGATTGTTCATGGCGACCACATATATAATACTCATGGGGTACACAAGAATCCCTTTACTTACATTTATATATATATATATATCATGAAGAGCAAAGGGTACGCACGAATCCCCTACTAGTATGGCATCTTTGGTTTATGTGGCTACACGTATTGGGGCCCGATTAGGTGGTAACAATAGATCCATATAGCCCATGGGTGGTTCTAGGATGGTTAAGCTACACATACCCAAGTTAATGACTTTAAGGCATACTAAACCCAATTCCCTCTCCTAGCATGGACCCTTATCTTGAGTGCATGCTAGTGTTCACCCGCTAACCTATCTTCGGGGGATGTATCTCCATGTGATACAAAAACTGGCCATTCTACTCCTCATGCTCAGTGATCGAATTTGAGATCAGCTTATGTTGGATTAAAGTGGTGAGCTTCCATATTTCGAAAAGATCTATTACATATTACGGATGTTCTTACATACTTTTGTCATTTTATAAACTATGGTTTGGCTATGTTCTGGGGTATGTCCTGATCAAATATTGTTTTACTTTTGGTTAGAGTCTTTGTGGGTCTACTATAGGTTTGTATGGATGGTGTAGGCAGTGGTGTCAGCCTTGGAATTTGTATTAGTATTGGGGTTGATACTTTATGACTTTATTTTATATATGATTGTTCCATTTTTTATTATATATATAAACATATTGGGTTATTGTCTTGATTTGGTTGGTTATTGGACGGATTGACTTGGTTGTGTTGGTTTAGAAAATACACCTATCCCAAAGTCAATATATCAACAAAGACACTATCTTGTTATAGTTTGGAATTCATCTAACTCGGAGTATGTGTTTGGAGGATGGGTTGGGTATCAGGGGCCGTCCTCGGTCCTGGTTGGACTTGGGATGCCCATCACGATAAGGCCCCAGTTCGGGTTGTGTCAATAAAACAACTAAAGATGGTTATTTTTATCATTTTAATGATATAAATACTCTCTACTCTCTGAAATTCCCCATGTCAAGAACAATCGCATTTTCTCAAAGTTGATCAACTAGGGCCCTAAGAATGGTTTCTTCTACATAACTCTTGATATCTCATCCATGTATCTCTCACTAAACTTGTATTTTCCTTATGGCATGCAATGACTTGATATTTCTATCGTTTTAATGTTTGATTTTAAATAAAGGATGGAGGGTTTTGGATGGTAATTGTTTGAATTCTTTCCCATGGTTTTGAATTGGTTATCTATGAATTATCTTGTGGTTTAGAACTGAATATATACTTGGGCATGGGAATTGGAAAGGGAAACATAGGCTTCCCCAACTTTATTATTTAAATGGTTTTGAATTAGCTTTACCCCCAACCCAGCTTGTGTAATTGGTTTTAGAAACATGGATACTTGTGCAGTTGAACTCACTTTTGCAACCTTACATTGCATAAAAGTTTAATGAAATTTAACATATTTTTAGAAGGACATGGATTGGTTTTTAATTGGAAAACTTTGGAGTTAATTTTGCTAAATGGTTTTGAAATGGCATACTGGAATTGGCTTGAAAGCAAAATATTTGGTATAATGATACCGAAGGTAAATGCCTAATTAAACCATGCCTTGGTTAATAGATGGGAATGTTTAAATAGTTTTAATTTGGGCATAAAGGGGTAAGGTGGAGGTCCCGAGGGGATCGATAATGGAAACCACATTTGCCGACGTTGGGGCCTTGGTGGTTGTGTGCATAGTGCACACTTTATATATGTATATTTTTGGAATGGTTGGAGCCTCGATGTCTCTGGCCCTTCCTCGAATTTCTTCGATTCATGTGACTAACACGCACTAAGGCCCTTCTAATAGGGGAGCTGGGCCTTTTTAGCCCATGGGCATTTTTCAGACGATTAGAGCTACACGGTACAAGTTAATGATTTTGAAGTTCATGCTTTAACCTTGTTCCCTATCCCTGCACTACGTATATATGTATATTTCCATATACGTGAACATGTACATTGAATTTTGATTAATTTTGAAATGGCATTATTTAATCCCTTATCCTGAGTTATATACTAGTGCTACCACACTAACCGTCAAAAGAAGCTATATTGTTTAATAATGTAGGGCCCAAATAAGCTTTTTTACCCCCTGTGCAACATTTGGTGATCTGGTTAGTCTATCATGAATTTGTGTGCATTTATTCTTCAAAAAGCTTGGTCATTTCATCAGTTTTGTTCCTTATTTTAGAATTAAAGAGTTCATATTAACATCATTATTTTCATTGTCACTGTCATTGTCATGGTCGGGGGCATATTCCGACTTAGGTTGATATTTGGTTTTCTTAGAGGATATTATGGACAACAAAGTGTGAGTGGATTTGGTATTGTTTATTCTTAGATCCTATCCAGTTTATTTATCTATCTTGTTATATGTTTGGAACTCAATTCTATCATTTTATATGTTTAGAACTCAACTCTATCTTGTTATATATTCAAAATTCATTCTCTACTAGTTGTATTGTGTTCTGGTTGGCTTGGTTAGTGGGGTTAGTCTTTGGTTATTGGCGGACTTGAGATGCCTGTCATGACTAGCCCCTAGTTTGGGTTGTGATAATCTTGGTATTAGAGTGTAGGTTCGGTGTCCATGGGTGTCCATAAAGTCGTGTCGAGTAGAGTCTCTTTTATGGGTATGTAGTATGGCATACATATAAGAGGAAGGCTACATGAAATTTAGGAATATTTCCCTTTCTTGGATTCTATTTCGGGCTATAGAGTCTGGTGTTTTAAAATTCATCTAACTTCTAGTTTTCTCACATTTTCGATAATGACTCTTTGTGAAAACCCTTATGGCACTTCTTCCCCACCCGAAGGGAATATAGAGAGGACTCACCCCCTATATATTACAAACAAGATTTAGGGTCCTTGTTTCTGATTATGCTACTTCACCTGGGGATCCAGTTTCCCCACAGATCCTTCTCCAGTTGGTGACACTGATGCTCAGTCACTGCAGGGAGACATCTCTAATATGGAATATTGTTGTTCTATTCATCTACAGACTCAGTTGGTAACATCTCAATCTTGCCAGCCTAATCATGTGGGTTCTTTTTCTCCTTTTTTGAGGTCACCAGAGTTGTATAATTTATGAGGTTTAGCCCTCCAACCCTTACTTGTTCTACGGTTGAGAAGGATCCTTAAGGTTTTGTGGATGAGATGGAGAAGATATTTTGAGTTATGCTTGCTACTAATTCTGAAGGTGAGAAGTTACTTGCATATTAGTTGAATGATGTAGCTTATCAATTTTATGAGGAATGGGAGTAGTCGAGGGATGATGATGAAGAGTTGGCATTATGGGATAAGTTTTTTGGTACCTTTTTAATTGTTTCTTTCCTCGGGAGTTGAGAAAGGATAGAATTGAGGATTTTGTGAAATTTAAGCAGGAAAGGATAACTATGATGGAGTATGCTTTAAAATTCCATTAATTGTCTTATTATGCCTTAAAGATTGTATCTAGTATGAGGGAGAGAATGAGAAAGTTTGCTTCGAGTTTGTCTTTGGAGTTGGTAATAGAGTTTAAGGAAGCGATGTTTAATAATGACATGATATCTCTAGGCTAGTGGTGTATATGCAACTTGTTGAAGATGAAAAGAAAAAACAAGCAAAAATAAAAGAGAGGTAGAATAAAAAGTTCAGGTATTTAGAGCAGGGTGGATGTAACGACTTGAAATCGTCTCCCGGGATGTCACACGGTGCCTAAGGCTATGAGTAGCTCCAAGCTAACCCTTAGAGCCAGACTCAATTCAAGATAATAATGGACTCAACACTAGCATAGTCATATCACATGAAAGCAAATATGGAAAAGATACTCTGTCCATAAGACCACAATATAGAGAAATCTCAACAAAACCACAATATCAAACCCTCGACACATCACAAGTCTAACACTAGTCTGAAAAGCCTCTACAAATCAAAATATAGAGAGCCATTGGGACAGGTCCCCAACTGATTCGAAATGAACTGAAGATAAAACATAGTCTCTCAAGTACGGTAAATATCTGAAGATCGATCCTCGAATCATGAGGACTCACCACTGTAGAAAACGTAGGCAAGGTACTCGAAAAATCACGGGCGAGGCTGGGATTAAGCACCTGAACCTACATTATGACATAATATAGCACATAGACATATATATGGACCAGTACTTGGAATGTATTGAGTATGCGGGGGTGAATGCATATGAATAAAATAGTAACAGTATTCTTTAATCAAATCATGTATGCATTATGAGATGACTCACATGGCTTGAACAAGTATAAAATATAAAGCTCATAAGTCATGTAGAATGGAGCATTAACACAAATCTTGTGAGTCATCATCTTTTAATCTCAAAATTCAAAATCTTCTCTTATTCTCAATACCCAAAGGCTAAGGGACTTTTTAAACAGTACTTTCAACTCATGCATGTCTCATGGAGAGTAAAACTTCTTCAACGCTCAATATTTCATAACTATTTAGAACTCATATACTTGGAATTCGGAATCATATAACTTGAAAACATACTTGAACACATTTTATTCACTTTAGGAAAATATCTCATCTCAAGCTTTAGGGAAATCACTCCATCTCAAATGAAAAGGCATTCTAGTTTATGGAAACAACTTACCTCAAGGCTTAATAAAAGTACTAAGAAGATGCTTTCATTTAGGAAATAACTCACATCAAGAAGATACTTTAGTTGGGGAAACATCTTTACAATTCAACCATTTAGGAAAATAGCTTATAGGGAAGGAAAAATAGGTATTTGATCTCGAAGTCTAAATGTCAAGGGAGGTTCTCGTAACTGATATAAATCATGCGAGCTACATGGAGTCCAACGTTTTGTCCTCCTAAGGAAGAAGTCCCACATTAGGGAGGAGCGTCATACTCTTTCTAGGGAGTATAAATTAGGTCTAGTGATCACTAAAAGAAACTCGACCTCGGTCCCAGTCATAATCATCATAAACTCGACCTCAGGCCCAACCTACAGTGGCACATAGTTTTGGGGTAAGAAACTGTAGTAACTTACCCACTCGGTGCTAAATACTACTCCCTTTAGATTATCTGCGCTCATCTCATAAAAAAATCTACTTTTAGAATAATCACATGGTTCACCACGAACCCAATAATCAAATCGATAATCTCATATAGTGAAGTTAATTTCAAAGATCAAGGACCATTAGGTCAATTCATTTCTCAATCATCTCAAAATACTCAAAACATAGGTGCTCACAGCACAAGAGTTCTTAATTTCACAAGTCTCAAATAGGGCTTACTAACCCAAAATTAAATATCAAGTTAAAGCTTATCAAAAGCATAATATATAGCATATAGATTCATAAATCATGTGGAAATCTAAAAATTTCAGCAAGTTACCTCAAAATCCCAATATAGCCATATGCTTCAATATTTCAACAATGCAAATATTAGCTTATCAAGGAGTAAAATCATGGGGTTTATACCCAGCTGTAAATACTCAAGAAAACATGTAGAAATCATGCCATTTGACTCTTAATTCTTGGGAAATATCAATATAATGCATTCAATAATAATCGGTGAAAAACCTAAGTCAAATTCATTTAAAAAAACCTCATATATTTCAAGAATTTCATGATGTAAATAGCCTTTTGGGCACAAGGGTGAAAGGTTTACCCTTGTTCAAAAACCCCACATACCTTGAATTAGAAGCTTCTAATGAACTCTCACTTATGGAACTCTATTCGTGCTCTAGAATAAGGGTTCTTGAGGTCCTTGACTTGGGAACCTTGAATCTTAACTCAATTTACGAAATCCATAATGGATTCTTGAGGTTCTTGGAAAAGGTTTTGGATACTTAGGGTTTATGTCGAGAGAAAACTTGAGAAAAACCTCAAAAAATGCTTGTAAATAGCATTGATTTAGTGTTTCCACAATTTTATAGGCTTGGAAATGGTCCAAAGTGCCCTTTTAAACATCTGTGCAAAACTAGAAAAATTAAATTAGAACCCGATTTCATTGGCCTCCGCGACGTGCCACTTATCGCAGTGGCTCACTGGAATTTAATAATTGGGAAATTGGCAGCCTCTGCGACGCAGAGCCATCGTGTTTTCCAGCTTGTTGGGGGACTCCTCCGTGATGCGCCACTATCACTGGCTTTCATTAGAAATTGACAATTGCCAAATCAACCCTCTCCGCGATTCGCTAGGCAGTTAAATGATGCAGTTTTACGACTAAGACTTAAATTAGCCATAACTTCTTATTCTAGTGTCGGATTTGGGCAAATCTTATATCGATGGAAAGCTTAATAGATTTCCCATATGACAAAAGTAGAAATTAGGTAAATTCTATATGGTTAACATGTTACTCACTTAGGAAGCAACTTTTCAATCCTTTGGGGATGAAATTACTCCTCAATCGACATGCCCTATGGCTCAAACTACAAGGGAACTTCATGGGGCCTTACAGTAGATGGAAACTGAATAGTGGTGCAAATGGTAGATAGTGGTCTAAGTAGAATAATTAAGGGAGTTTTAATTTCTATTCAACAACTAGTGCCTATTATCCTAAATTATCTGGTGATCATTACGTTTAGACTAACAGTAGGTTTCAGGCATATGGTGCGCAGTCCCAGGCTTGTGGAGCTCAGTTATCCCTACCCTATTCTCTTTATTGATTCTTGTGTCTGATTTACCATAGTTATTGTAATGAGGAGTGGAATTTGTATTTCAGTTGCGACCAGCATGTGAATATGCAGAAGAACTATCCTGTGGGTAGAGTAGCCATGGGGGCTAATAAGGTCTCCATTACCACCCCTTCAGCTCATGCACCAAAGGGTTTTACCTTCTGTTCTGGAACTGGTCAGAATTATCTCTTTGTTCTTGCTACCCTCCTGGAGTCTAAAGCATCTCCTAATGTTGTTACTTGTACTTTAAAGCTCTTCTCTTGTGATGCATACTACTTACTTGATCGGGGGTATAATCTTTCTTATGTGAACCCTTATATGTCTGTCCATTTTGGTTTTGGTACTGAGTGTATGTTCGATCCTTTCTTTGTGTCTACCTCAGTGAGTGATTTTGTTGTAGCTAAAAGAGTCTATAGGGTTTGTATGGTATCTATCTTTTATAAGGAGACCTTAGTGGATTTAATAAAATTAGACATGGTGGATTTTAATGTTTTCCTGGGATGGATTGGTTCCATTTGTACTATGTTTCTCAAGATTATCGGACCCGTAAGGTCAACTTCCAATTCCCTAATGAACCAGTAATTGAATGGGAGGGGAGTTCGCCAAAAGAGAGATTAATTTCAAATCGTAGAGCTTGGAAATTAATTTCTAAGGGGTGTCTTTATCATCTGATTCGAATTGGAGATTCTAGTTCTTAGAGTCCTACCTTGCAATTCGTCTCTATGATTAATGAGTTTCCTGAAGTATTTCCTGAGGATCTTCCTGATGTTCAACCTAATAGGGAAATAGACTTTGGGATTGATCTTCTACCTGATACCTATCCTATCTCTATCCCTCTATAAAGAATGGTTCTAGCTAAGTTAAAGGAGCTAAAAGAGCAATTAAAGGATCTTCTTGATAAGGGTTTAATTCATTCTAGTATTTCTTAGTGAGGTGCTCCTATTGTTTTTATGCGTGATAAAGATGGGTCCCTTCAGATGTGTATAGGCTATCAACAGTTAAATAAGGTGACAGTGTAAGTACCCTCGCTAGAGAATTCATGTCGTTTTTACCAGCTTCAGGGAGATAGATGTTTCTCTAAGATTGTTCTTCGGTTTGGTTATCATCAGTTAAAGATTAAGGAGGTGGATATCCCTAAGACTGCTTTTCGAACCCGATATGGTCATTATAAATTTTTGATTATGTTTTTTAGGTTGACAAATGTTGCGACTGTGTTTATTGATCTTATGAATAGGGTATTCAGGTAGTTCTTGGATATTTTTTGTGATAGTTTTTATTGATGATGTCTTGGTATATTCTAAGAGTGGGGAGGATTATGACAAACATCTCCGAGTAGTGTTGAAGACTCTAAAGGATTAGCTATCGTATGTCAAGTTTTTGAAGTGTGAGTTTTGGTAGAATATTGTGACCTTTCTGGGTCATTTTTTTCCAGTGAGGGGATCATGGTAGATCCACTAAAAGTTGAGGTAGTTAAAAAGTATCCTAGACCCACAAATCCTACTAACATTAGGAGGTTCTTGGGTTTAGCCAGTTATTATAGGAGGTTTATGGAGAACTTCTCTTATATTGTTGCTCCGTTGAATAAGTTGACTCAGGAAAAAGGTGAAGTTTCTATGGTCTAATTCTTGTGAGGATAGTTTTGATAAGATGAATAATAAGTTGACTTCTGCGTTAGGTTTGACCCTGCCCGAGCATACTGTGGATTTTATTGTTTACTGTGACGTGTTCCAAGTAGGACTAGGTTGTGTCTTGATGCAGCATGGTAGGGTGGTAGTGTATGCTTCTAGACAACTTAATGTTCATGAAAGGAATTAAATGGCTCATGATCTAAAGCTCTCAACTATGATATTTACGTTGAAGATTTGGCATCACTATTTGTATGGGGATCATGTTAATATTTATTCAGATCATAAGAGCTTCAGTATGTGTTCACCCAAAAGGAGTTGAATCTCAGGAAAAAGAGATGGCTTGAGTTGCTCAGGGACAATAATATGAGTATTTATTACCATCCATGTAAAGCTAATGTGGTTGCTGATGCTCTTAGCAGTTTATCTATGGGGATCCTATCTCATATGGAAGAGAGAAAGCGAGGGTTGGTGAAGGATATTTAGTGATTGTCTAATTTAGGAGTTTTGCTTTTAGACTTCGAGGATGGAAGTATAATTGTTCAAGAAGTGGTTAAATCATCTCTTTGTTTAAGGCGAAGGAGAAACAGGTTTTGGATCATATCTTGATGCAGATTAAGGCTGATGTGGGCCAATAACAGGTGATGATTTTTTAGATTGGTGGTGAAGGTATCTTTAGGTACCAAAGTAGGTTATGTGTTTTGGATGTTGACGTGCTATAAGGATGAATTTTGACTGAGGCTTATGAGCCAAAATGCATAATTCATCCTAGTTTGATAAAGATGTACCATGACTTAAAGAAGATTTATTAATGGAACAACATGAAGAGAGATGTAGCTAAGTGTATGGTGTGTCAGCAAGTGAAGGTTAAGAACTTAAATTCGGGTGGCATGTCTCAGGAGCTTGAGTTGTCCATATGGAGATGGGAGGTGATCAACATATATTTTATTACTAGCCTTCTGCTGTCTCAAAAACAACATGATTCAATTTAGGTCATCAGGGATTGGATGACTAAGTTTTCTCACTTTTTGCATGTAAAGACTACTTATCTGGCAAGGATTATGGTAAGTTGTTTATTCAAGAGATTGTCAAGTTGCATGGTGCTCCAGTTTCTATTATTTTAGATCAATGTACGCAGTTCTCTTCTCGCTTTTGGTGTTTGTTTAAAAAAGTTTTAAGCACGCGGGTTAACCTTAGCACTGTATTCCACCCTTAGATAGATGGATAAGCAGAAAGGACCATTCAGACAATGCAAGATATGTTGAGGGCTTGTGTGATTAATTTTTAAGAAAATTGGGTGGATCATTTACCTCAATGAGTTTGCATATAACAACAGTTATTACTTTAGTTTTGGGATGGCTCATTATAAAGCTTTTTATGATAGGAGGTCTAGATCTCCTATTTGGTAGTTTGAGGTTGGTGAGACTAGGTTATTCAGCCCGAACTTGTTAAAACAAGCCATGAAGAAGGTGAAGGTTATTCAAGATAGACTTAAGACCACTCAGTGTTGCCAAAAGTCCTATTCAAATGTAGGGTAAAGAGAGTTGGAATTTGATGTAGGCAATTGGGTATTCTTGAAGGTATCTCCCATGAAGGGAGTGATGAGTTTGGGATAAAGGGGAAGCTTAGCCCCCTCTATATCGGTCCCTACTTAATTTTAAGGTGAGTGGCAAATGTTGCTTACGAACTAGATTTACCTTCGAGTTGGGGTTCTATTCACTTGGTTTTCCATGTGTCAATGTTTAAAAAGTGCGTGGGTGATGCTTCTTTTATTATGCGTATGGAAAGTGTTTGTATTTTGAATTCCTTATCATATGAGGAAGTCTCGGTGGAGATTTTAGATTGGAAAATCCATCATTTGATCACTAAATATGTGGCTTTGTTAAAGGTTCTATGGAGGAATCAAAAGGTTGAAGAACCTACTTGGGTAGCTAAAGAAGACATGAAGTTCAAGTATCCGTTTTTATTCCCCAGGTGGATAATCGTGCTTAAGGTATGGGTTCTTACTCTCTTTGTTTTCTAACTTTGTTAAATGTTTTGTGACTGCATTCCTTTCTTACAATTATTCTAACGGATGCCTTAACTCCTCATCGATGAATGATCTTAGGAGGGGGGTAATGTAACGCCTAAGATTTTTACTTCTGAAAAATTTTAGAGTTTTGGGCTCACTATATAGGGTACTACTTAGATGGAAAGCCGTGAAGACTCCTCATAAGTGGTATGGCTCAAATCATTGTTGGACTAGTAAGTTGTCCATATTTTCTGCTAAGGTTGTGATTTGGACCTCACAAGTCGTAAGGGGGGGGTCACGAGTCATAGGGTGGGACTCATGACCAAACCAGTGAGATGGCCCAAGTTACTGTCTTGGTTACGAATAAGACTCCACAAGTCATAGGGTATGGTCAGAAGTCGTAGGGTGTAACTCGAGATAAAACTAGTAAGGATGCCTCAAGTTACTGCCCAGACAATGACTCGTACTTAGTAATCATAATTCATGACATTACCCATAATGATTGGTAACAGTTTTGCTATATTTTAATTGGGGGCACTTCGGTCATTTCTCTATTTCCCCAATTAAAACCCATGACCATAAAACACCTAAATAGGGTTATTTGTATCAGTTTAACAATCCTAAACTACTCTCTACTCTCTAAATTCCCTAAGTCAAGAATAACTATGGTTCTTCAAGGTTGATCATCTAGGGCCCTAAGATTGGTTTCTTCTCTATAACTCTTGATATATCAGGCATGTATCTCTCCCTAGACTTTTATTTTTCTTATGTCATGTAATGGCTTGATATTTCCATGGTTTTAATGTTTGATTTTAAATAAAGTGTTAAGGGTTTTAGATGGTAATTGGGTAAATGCTTTTCCCATTGTTTTGAATTGGTTATCTATGATTTATCTTGTGGTTTTGAATAGAATATATGCATGGGCATGGTAATTAGAAACACATGGGCTATCACAATGTTATGGTTTAAACTATTTGGAATTGGCTTTTCCCCTAACCTTACTTTTGTAAATGGTTTTGTAAACATGGATATTTGCATAATTGAACTCACTTTTTGAACCTTATATTGCATAAAAGGTTAGTGATACTTAATATATTTTTTCTGGTGGCCATGGATTGGTTTTCAATTGGTAAACTTAGGAGTTATTTTGGCTAAATGGTTTTTGAATGAAATAATGGAATTATCTTGCAAGCTTAATATTTGGTATGATGATACCAACGGTAAATGCCTAATTAAAAGACTATGGTTTTAATTTGGGTTTAAAGGGGGTTGTATAGCTCATCATGGAAGTTGGAGGTGTCAGAGGACCAATATTGGAAACCATGTTTCCCAGCGTGGGGGCCTTGGTGGTCTGTGCATATTTCACACTTTATATATCTATATTTTTTGAATGGTTGGAGGCTCGATGACTCTGGACCTTTCTCATATTTCTCTAATTCATATGGCTAACACGCATGGGCCTTCTAGTGGGGGGAGCCAAACCCATATAGTACATGGGTATTTTTAGAGTGGTTAGAGCAACATAGTCTAGGTTAATAGTTTTTATGTTCATGCTTAAACCCTGTTGCCTATTCTGCACTGTGTATACATGTATATTTGAATGTATGTGAACATGTATATTGAATTTGGATTGATTTTGAAATGTCATTATTTTATCCTAAATCCTGAGTTATATGCTAGTGCTTACCCTACTAACTGTCCCAGTACACTATATTGTTTCAAAATATAGTCCGAAGATACTTCTTTTATCCTGTACAACGTTAGGTGATCTAGTCGGTCCGCAGTGAAATAGTAAGCTTCTACTCTTCATAAATCTTAGTCATTCTATCAATTTTTTTCCACATTTTAGAATTGATGTGTTTATATTAACATTGTCATTGTCATTATCATTGTCATTGTCATTTTCACTGTCACGATCGGGGGCATGTCCCGACTTAGGTTGATGTTTTGTTTTCTTATAGGCTATTGTGTACAACAAAGTGTGTGTGTATTCGGTATTGTAGATTCTTAGATCCTATTATGTTGATTTATCTATTTTTTATATGTTCGGAACTCAGTTCTATCTTGTTATATGTTTGAAACTCGGCTCTTTCTTGTTATATGCTTAGAATTCATTTTGCTACCATTTGTATTATGTTATGGTTGGCTATGTTAGTGGGGGTGGTCTTCGGTCCTTAGAAAACTTGAGATACCCATCACGACTAGTCCTTAGTTTGGGTCATAATAGATTAGAGAAGAGATAAGTTTGATTACTTAGAGCAGCACTCTATGACTATTATGGAGTACAAGGAGCATTTACTTGCATTGTATAGGTATTATTATGCCAACATTGCCACCAAATCTAAAAATATTTTGAAGTTTGTGAAGGGGTTAGATGTTTCTCTTTAACTAGCTACAACTTAGATGGTTGTGTATGGAGCATCATTTTAGAGTACAGTAGATCTTGCCAAGATGACTGAGTCTGTTCTTCGAGAATCTCAGGGAGGCTTCAAGAAGATGCGTTGTTAGGGCGAGTTGTGAGGTCATACTTCTTGAGGTAGAGATTTAAAAATTTTCTGTGGGTATCATGATAAACCTGTGTAGGTAGCTTTGAGGAGTTCAGGTAGTAGGTCTTTTGGTTTAACAACTTTGGGTTTTGTTTCTACTAGTGAGTCTCTTTCCATGCCTATTCGTTTGTCTATTTTTGTAGGAAACTCTTTAGTGATGGATCAGGTGTACCAATCCTATGTTATGACTTTTTCTATTTTGAGACTTGGCTAGATCTTCTTAGTTTAGATATGGTAGATTTTGACATCATCTTAGGGATGATTGGTTGGTTCCTTACCATGTTGTCCTAGATTGTTATGCTAAGACGGTGAATTTAGCTCCGTTGGGTGTGCCAAGGATATCTTTGAAAGATGCACTTCATTTGGGTCCCAAGAGAGTTATATACTTCAATCAGGGTCGTTTCTTGGTTGAGAAGGATGTCTGTCTTATTTGGCTCAAATTTGTGATACTACTGTTTTTTCGCCTCTTTCTTTGCATTTTATTCATGTTGTCTGTGAGTTCATGGATGTGTTCCCTACAAATTTGCCTAGTATGACTCTAGATCATGATATTGACTTTTTTTATGTTGAGTTAGGCACCAAGTCCATTTCTATTCTTCTATATAGGATGGCCCCAATAGAGTTAAGAAAGTTGAAGAATCAGTTGCAAGAGTTGTTTGATGAGGGATTTATCAGATCAAGTGTATCTCCTTGGGGTGTGCTTGTCTTGTTTTTAAAGAAAAATAATAGGTCTATGCATGTATGTATTTATTATCGGTAGTTGAACAAGGTGGCAATTAAAAATATGTATCTTTCTTCATATTAATGATTTATTTGATCATCTCCAGGGTGCTTCAGTGTTTTTGAAGATTGATTTGAGGTCCAGGTATCACCAGTTGAGGATTAGAGCTTTGGATATTCCAAAGACTACTTTACGGACTTTGTACGATCATTATGAGTTTTTGGTCATGACTTTTGGGTTGACCAATACCTTAGCCGTGTTCATGGAGTTCCTGAACTGGGTATTTTGACTGTATCTTGACTCTTTTGTTATTGTATTTATATATGATATTTTGGTTTATTCTAAGAGTGAGGCTGATTATGAGGAGCATTTATAGATTGTAATTTATGGATTAAGGGATGAGAAAATTTAAGCTAAGTTCTCTAATTATGAGTTTTGGTTGGAGTCTATCTTTTTCTTGGGTCATGTGGTGACTAAGGATGGTATTATAGTTGATCCAACCATGATTGCAGCTTTTTGTGATTGGGCTAGGACTACATTGCCCACTGAGATTTGGAGTTTTATTGGCTTGGTAAGTTACTATTGGTGTTTTGTAGGGGTTTTTTCATTTATTGCGGCTCTGTTAACCAAGTTATCTTAAATAAGGATTTCTTTTCAGTGGTCCGATGCTTGTGAAGCGAGCTTTCAAAAGCTCAAGGATTTGTTGACATCAACTCTTATCTTACCTTTGTCTATGGAGGGCATGCGTTTTATCATCTTTTGTGATGCTTCTAGTGTTTGGTTGTTTGTTGATGTCAGAGGATAAGGTGATTGTATATTCTTCTCATCAGTTGAAGACCCATGAGAGGATTTACCCTACTTATGACTTGGAGTTGTGCGTGGTTGTTTTTGCTTTGAAGTTGTGAAGGCACTACTTATATAGAGTCCATTGTGAGATATTCTTGGATCATCATTACCTTTAGTACTTCTTCACCTTGCAAAATCTTAATATGAGGTAATGTTATTGGCTTGAGTTGCTTAAAGATATGACCTAAATATTCTCTATAATTAAGGCAAGGCTAATGTGGTTGCAGATGCTTTGAGTCGAAAGTCGACTAGTATGGGTACCTTGACTCATCTCTTGACCCAGAAGAGGACTTTCGCCTTAGAGGTTCAATCTTTGGATAACCAGATAGTTAGGCTTTATATTTTAACACCTAGGTGTGTTTTGGAATTTGTGGAAGTTAGATCTCTCTCGATAGAGAAGATTTGGGCTCATCAGTTCAATGATGTCGGGTTGAGACTAATTCGAGATAAGGTTTAGAACGGCCAGGCTAAGGAAGCTTCACTTGAATCATATGGTGATTTGAAGATTCGAGGCCGAGTTTGTGTGCTAAGAGTGGGTGATTGGATTAGATTGATATTTGAGGAGGCTCATTATTCCAAGTATTCAATTCATCCTAAAGTGACTAAGATGTATCATGATTTGAGATAGCATTACTGGTGGGGTGGTATGAGGAAGGATGTTGCAGATTTTATAGCTCATTACCTATGTTGCCAGTAGGTGAAGGCTGAGCATTTGAGACTTGGTGGTTTGCTTTAGAGGTTACTCATTCTCAAGTTGAAATGGGAATGGATCACTATAGACTTTGTGACTAGGTTTCCCCATACTTCTCGTGGTTCCGATAGTCAATATCAAGTTAAAACTTATCAAAATGCATATTAGATAGCATATAGATTAATAAATCATATAGAAATCTGGAATTTACAGCAATTTAGCTCATAATCTCAACATACTCATAGACTTCAATATCATACATTTCAACTATTAACTTCTCAATGATTAAAATCATGGGGTATGGATCCAGCTGCAATTTCTCAAGAAAACATGTAAAAACCATGCCATTAGACTCTCAATTCATGGGAAACATCAAAATCTTGCAACCAATAAAAATGGGTGAAAAACCCTAATTCAATTTCATGTAAAATCTCATAAATTGCAGAAAGTTGTAGTTTAAATAAGCCTTTGGGCACAAGAGTGAAATGATTGCCCTTGTTAAAAACTCCACACACAGTAGATTATGAAATTGGATGAACAAACTTACTTCAACTCTTCTTCTTTCTCTTGAGAGAGGGTTCTTGCAACCCTTGAACTTGGGGAACTTAAATCTCAACTCAATTTATAGAATCTATGCTGAGTTCTTGGATTTCTCAATGAAGGGTTTTAAATTTGATCTTGAGGGAGAAAACCTAGCTTTCTTGTGTTTTGGAAGATGAATGAAGTCATTTGCTTTGCTTAAAATATATTTGGTTGATAAAAGAGTGGACAGACTAAAGAGTCTCTTTTAAAAATGACTAAAAATACTGAATGGGGCTACGACGATCCGCTAGTGCCTGATGGTCCGTCGGATCATCCGTCGCACGTTGGTTGGAAAAATAACACACTGCCTTGATGTGACGATTGAAGAGACGGTCCGTTGCAAACTCAACAATTCGTCGGATCATCTGTCACACGTTTGCAAGGATGAGGCCACACTGCCTCAACGATGACGGTCTCAGTAATGGTCCATCGCAGACTCGACGGTTCATCATCCTGGACATCGTACTTGGGCTAGAAAATGGAGTTACTGCATTATGATGGGCCAAGTGACGGTCTATTGCTGACTCGACGGTCCGTTGTTCGTCGCACCTAGGCTGTTCCGACAACTCTCAGTAAAACAGCCATAACTTCTAACCCAAATGCTGGATTTGGACAAAATTTGTATCGTTGGAAATATAATTTAATTCTCTACATGACCAAAAGTAAAATTTAAGAAAATTATATATGGTTTAAACACCAATCACTTGGGAAGTCTCTTCTCAATCTTTTTGGGTCAAAATTACACTTTATTTGACACGCTCTAAGGCTCGGACAATGAAGGAACTTTGTGGGGTATTACAGTTATCCACGAGGAGTTTGGATCATGTGGAGAAAGGAAAATGGGCATTGGTGAAGGATATTCACCTCTTGGCTAATCTTGGAGTTTGTCTCTTGGACTTCAAGAATGGTGGTGTGATGGTGCAAGAAGTGATTTGATCGTATCTTGGTGTGGATATTAAGGAGAAGAACATGCTAGATCCTATCTTAATGGAAATCAACAGTGACATTGGTGGACAAAAAGTAGTGGTGTTAGAGATCAGTGGTGATGGTACTTTATGGTACCAAGAAAAGTTGTGTATTCCTGATGTTGATGATTTATGACAAAGTATTTTGGTTGAGGTGCATGATTAGCACTATGTTGTCCATCCTAGATAGACTTAGATATATCATAATCTCAAGAAGATCTATTGGTGGAATGGGATGAAGAGGTATGTGGCTGATTTTGTGGCCAAGTGCATGGTGTATTAATAGGTTAAGGTTGAGCATATGAGGCCAATAGAGTTGTATCAAGAAATTGATTTTCCCAAGTGGAAATGGGAACTGATCAATATGGAATTCTTTACTAGTCTTTCTCGGTCTTGGAATCAATATGATTCGATTTGGGTTATCATGGATAAGATGACTAAGTCTGCCCACTTTTTTCCAGTGCGAACTACCTTCTTAGTGGAGGATTATGTGAAGCTGTATCTTTAGGAGATTGTGTAGCTACATAAGGTACCTTCTTCGATTATTTTTTATTGTGGCACGTAGTTTACTTCTCACTTCTGGCGATCTTTTTAAAAAGAGTTGGGGACTAAGGTTAGTTTGAGTATTGCTTTCCACCTGCAGACAAATGGGCAAGAGGAGAGAACTATTCAAGACATTGGAGGATATGTTTCGAGCTTGTGTGATTGATTATGGTGGCAACTGGGTTGAGCATCTGCATTTGGTGGAGTTTGCTTACAGAAAAGTTATCATTCTAGAGTTAGTATGGCCCCTTTTGAGGCATTGTATGGTATAGGGTGTAGATCTATTATTGGTTGGTTTGATCTTCGTGAGGCAGATATGTTTGGTGCCGACTTGGTTTATCAGGCTATAGAGAAGGTGAAGGTGATTTGGGAGAGGTTTAAGGCCTCCCAAAGTTTCCAAAATTCTTATGCGGATATTAGGCATAGAGATTTGGATTTTGAGATTAGGGATAAGGTTTTTCTCAAGGTATCTTCCATGAAGAGAGTAGTATGGTTTGGTAAGAAAGGGAAGCTCAGTTCCTAATAAGTTGGTCTGTATGATGTTTTACGGAGAATTTGTAATATTACTTATGAGTTAGAGTTGCCTTCTAGCTTAAACTTGGTTCTTCTTGTCATTTATGTTTCCATGTTGAGGAAGTGAATTGGTGATCCTTCTTCGATTATTCCTTTGGAAGGACTAAGTATCGCAGATTCTTTATCTTATGAAGAAATCCCAATTGAGATCTTGGATAGGCGGTTCATCGGTTGTGGATCAAGGATGTGGCTTTGGTTAAGGTTTTGTGGAGGAACCATTAGGTGGAAAAAGATACATGGTAAGTGGAAGAGGACATAAAGTCCAAATATCCGCATTTATTTTTCTTCTCTTGGGATTCATGTAGATGGTATATGTTCTTTAACATATCTTTATTCGGGGACAAATGTTCCTAGTAGGTGAGACTGAAACACTCTGGTTTCTGGACCTTAGAAAATTTCTTGGAATTCCTATCTCTAGACCTAATATGACTTTACAGTATGAGTCATATGTTGGGGTACAGAATGTATGGTCTAATCATATGCTGACCAGTGTTGGTTAGTGGGATGTATTTTTGTCACTGGAATAGATATTACTTAGGGTACGAATCATATTGGTGGTTACAAATTATTTGGTTCCTTAACTTAAACTTATACTTGGTTACTTAGGTTGGATCTGAGTATGAGTGGCTCACCATTTGCCTTAAGCCTGGGTATGAGTCGTACCCAAAACCCGTATGGTTGACAGTGTCTAAATCTTCCTTGGATTTAAATCTGCAGGGGTACGGATGAAGGGTATGGATCATATGCTTTAGATACAATTTTATTTCATGAGTCATATACTAGATAGTGTTGGATCCAAAGGTTAAGGCTAGGATACGAGTGGAGGGTACCAATCATATCGAAGGGTACGACTCGTGAGGGTCAGTCGTATCCTTGGGATGGGATTTTGTGCAACTTAATTGGGGGTATTCTGGTTATTTCCCCACTTATCCTAATAAGGTCCCTCGACTTCTAACCTACTTGGAAGGCTATTTACCCTATTATTCCATTCGTTAACACTTAGAAACTCTTTTAAAACACTATAATTCTCTCAAAAGTTTTTTGGCAAGGGAAGCAAGGGTTTCAACTAGAGATTGATTTGGCGCTTGTCTTGGTGATTTCATTTCATCATTATTTTGTTTTAAGGCATGTTCTCTCCCCTCATTGTTAATTCTAACTAAAGGCATGGTTTTATGAATATTTTCATAGTTTTATGATAGTATGATTTTGGTTTTCAAATATGAATTGGGAGTTTTGATATTAAATAGTTGGTTATGGTTTTCCATGGTTTTAATTATGTTTTATGTGCATTAATGGTGGTTTTGGATAATTGGATTGCATGGGAATGGTTTAATGGTAATTGGAATTGATTTTGGCTATGTTATGCCCCCAATGTGTTTGACAAAATGCCTATAAACATGTTTTCATTGCATTGAGTATTTTAATGGAACTCTTGCTTGTTTTACAACTTTGTAAAGGAATTATGCATGGTTTAAATGGATTGGAAAGGTAAATGTCTAAATAGTTATGCTTGTGGTGTACATGGAATTCCCTAAGTGGTTTAATATGGTAAATGGAAGGGCACTTGGAAGTCCTATTAAACCTATGTATGGTTGGCTATAGATAGTACTTAAAAGTATGGTTGGTATGATGATACCACAAATAAATGGCCTTGGTTAATAAATGGTAAATGGATTGGTTGGTTTCTTTGAAATGGTTTTAATTGGTCAATAATGGCGGGATATGTAACAAAGTCATAGAAGGTGGAGGTCCCGGGAGGGGCAAAATGGGAAACTCATATTTGCCGATGTGAGGTTGGTCTTGGTGACCGTGTGCATGATATCATACTATATTTTGGGGGGATATACTAGTCATCCCAGGTTTTCTTCCCTGGTCATGCGGATACATGCACTAGGGCCCTTTCAGCAAGGGAGCTGAACCCAGATAGCCCATGGGTAGTTTAGGATGGCAAAGCTACATAAGCCAAGTAAAGGTTTTAAATGCATGCTAAAACCAGTCCCCTATCCCAGCATGGTTATATATATGTGTGTATGGTTGTGTGCATATGGATGGTTTAACTTGGTTGTTAAATGACGTAATTTAATCCTTATCCTATGATCATTATACAGTTCATCCGTTAATCCTTCTACTAGCTGTTGTATACCCACACTATGTAGGAATTGGCTGTTCTACTCCTCCTACATAGTGATTGATTCGGTGATCAGCATTTGGACTAAAGTGTGAGCTTCCATCCTTTCAGAATTCTCCATTTCATGTTATGGATATTTCTAGACAGTTTAATTTTATTTTGGATATTGGTTTTGGCCATGGTTGGGGCCATGTCCCAACCGGATATTTTTACTCTCTTGGTTTAAAATCTTTGTGGTACTACTATAGGTTTGAATGGGAGAGATCGATATTGGTGTCAGTATTGGCATTGGAATAAGCTGGAGGGCTGTCATTATTGGATGATATTATTGGTTGTTCTATCGTATTTCGGTTTGGTATTAATTATATTATGTTTTGGAAAATCTTTGGTTATGGCCTAGTTTATGGCCTTTGTTTCGGTATTGTTTTGGTATGGTTAGATTGTTGGTAGGGGATATTTTGACTCAGTTGGGTCAGTCATGGTTGTTATCCTATCCCAGGTCTTCATGCGAGCTATTACACTATATGCTCAAGATTCAGCCAAATTAGGGCAGGTGGTGAAGGTTGGGTTAGGTAGCGGGGGTGGTCTTCGGTCCTGGCCGGAGTTGGGATGCCCATTACGACATTTCCCCCGATCGGGTCAAATTAGAAAAAGATCGGTAACGAAATTTATATTTATCACTTCCCACTTCCACACAGGTGGCTCTATTTATTGATACAATCCTTTGGGCCTCAAGTGCTCAACATTCACTTGCTGACACACTAGACACTTAGCCACAAAACTAAACATATCTCACTTCATATTTTCCACCAATAAATCTTCTTAAGGCCATGATACATTTTCATCAAACCAGGAAGAATAGCATAACGTGACTCATGCGATTTGGCCATGATCCTTTCTCACAACGCATCTATATCAGGAACGCACAATCTCCCTTAGTACCACATGGTACCATCACCACTAACTTCAAACGCCATCACTTTCTTCCCACCAACATCTCCCTTGATTTGCATCAATATAGGATCTAACACTTGTTTCTATTTCATCTCGGCTCTAAGAGATGACTTTGCCACCTTTTGAACACACACACCACTATCCTCTGAGTCCAAGAGGCGAACTCTAAGGTTAGCCAAACGGTGAATATCTTTCACCAATTCTTGATTCTTCTTATCGACATGAGATAGACTCTCAATGGAAAACCTGCTAAGAGCATCAACAACTACGTCAGCTTTACCTGGATAGTAGTGGAGTCTCATATCATAATCCTTAAAAAACTCAAGCTATCTCTTTTGCCTGAGATTTACTCCTTCTGAGTGATCACATACTGCAGGCTCTTATGATCTGAAAAGATATCCACATGCACTTCATACAAATAGTGATGCTAGATTTTTCAATGTGAACACCACAACCAATAACTCCAAGTCATGAGTCGTATAATTCTTCTCACGTACCTTCAACTGTCTAAAGGCATAAGCTATCACATTGCCACATTTCCTTAAAACACAACTAAGCCCCACACGGGACGCATCGCAATAGACCACAAAACATCAGTTCCTTCAGGTAAGGTCAAGACCAGAGCTGAAGTCAGCCTATCCTTCTGCTTTTCAAAACTACCCTTACAAGCATCGGACCATAAGAACTTTACCCTCTTCTGAGTTAACTTAGATAATGGGACAGCTATAGTTGAAAAACTCTCCACAAATCTCCTGTATTAACCATCTAAACTGAAGAAGCTCTGAATATTAGTTGGAATCATGGGTCTAGGCTACCTCTTAACCACTAAAACTTTCTGTGGATCCGCCATGATCCCTTCTCTAGATATGACATGACCCAAAAAAGTGAGCGTTCAATAAAATTCACATTTTAAAAAAGTGGCATGCAAATGCAGCTCCTTTAGGGTCTACAATACAATGCGGAGGTAATTGACATAATCCACCTTACTCTTAGATTACACCAAAATATCGGCTATGAATACTGTAATGATCCTTCAGGTCATTTTCCATATTTATGCTAATCATAACCATTTGAGCTTCTCCATTGCTTTCATAAGTCACTTAGGACTTGCTGGGATCGACGGTTTGGTTATCGGGCAATTCATTTATGTCTAGAGCTAATTCCATCTTTTGAAGTCTTCATTGGTTCCAAATGGCCATCAGGTAAAAACTTTAGTAAAACGACCTCGGATACAAATTCTAACTATGACATCGAATCCAAAATATCGATTTTAGTCTGGGTAAACCTTTGGTTCGATCCCCAATGCGCCCGAGCTTATTTTAACCTATTGGCCAGAAAGTAAAATATTGGAAAGAATGGGTGTGGGACCCACATTTAGTTGAAACAATCTTAGATTGAAAATGTGACTTTGTCATCATATCCAGAACATCAATTTTAGGCTAGGAAGAGCCTTGGTTCAGGTCCTAGGCTCCCGGACTTATTTTGGGCTATTGAGCGGATTTTATGAAAAATGATGAAACTATAGGTGTGGGCCCCACTTTTTTTCTAAACATCTTTGATGAAAGTTTTGATAATTCCAATGGATTTTAAATGTGGTTTAAACTCAAAATTCACTCTTGGATCATGTTCTTTGGATTCCGGATGAGTTCCAAGGGTCAAAAATTTATTTTTGAGTTTGTAGTCATCTACTGCAACTACGATCGCAGCCAAGAGTGTGTGATCGTGAGTAGCACGATTACGGCTTGTAGGACCATGATTGTGACATCTAAGTACCTGTAGGGGCTATATAAAGGCCCTAAGATGTGTTTGAGGCATTTCCCCTTCACTATTTATTCCTAGAAACCCCAAAATGAGTGTAATAAATCAAAATTGGTCAGGGGCTGACTTAGGAGCTTAATTATCATCTTGTATCATGATATATTCAAGATTAAGGTATGAATTTCTTGAATTCATGCTTGAATTTCATAGTATGGACCCCAAACTCCAATTTAGCTTGGGCTTGATTTTAGTCCAAAGTATGCTTAGTTTTCACCCATTCTTTGAGGGTTATGATTCCTTGTTCATGTGTGAACATTGGGTTGGCCACAAAAACTTGTGTTCTGTATGTGGGACCCACTTGGGGTTTTGGTATCATTTTTGAACCCGAAGCACAATAGTGCAATATGGGTATCATTAGATACGTATTAATGAGTAGATTATGGTTTTGATAATGTGATGGCATTTTGAGGATTGTAAAGTGAAGACGAGTATGTGGTGCATCAAGTGAGGCTTCGAGGTTTGGCCTTGAGGTAGGCTTCTATCTACTCTTTATCATAGATGATGTGTAATATATGTTACATGTGAATATGGATGTTAGGCTTTATTATGAGTAGGATAACTTGGCCTTGATATATTAATGTTTAGGGATTAGATGAGGGTTTTGGACCCATAAGATGGCATGTTTATAACCCTTTTTTATCCTATCACCTTCCCTCTTTAGTTTAGATTAGTTATAGAATGGATATGATATAATGTTATGTTTGGAATATGTTTTAGATTTTGAAGCATAATTTATATATTTAGCCTTATTGGGCTATGGTAGTCTTGAAACCATAAGTTGGGTAGAGTTGACTTGAGTACCCTTGTTTTTAGTCGAAGTTGCTATCTTAGGCTTAATTGATTTATGGTTATGATACTCTTTGTGGAAGTGATATTGGGCATTTAGAGATGATATTCCTTCTAGATACGTTATGTGGCCTATAGAGATGCTATTTTCTCTTAGACTTGATGGTTGGCCTATAGAGATTCTATTTTCTCTTAGACTTGATGATTGGCCTATAGAGTTTTTTCTTTCTTTAGTCATGATTGTTGGACCTATAGAGATGATATTCCTCTTAAATATGTAAATTAGCCTAGAGAAGTGATATTCCACGTAGTCATGATGTATGACCTATTGATATAAGATATCCTATAGAAAATTACAAGTCTATATATATTATGCCTCATAGATGTAAGATGCCTCTTATGTGAGAGATGATTACATGTTTATCTATATTATGCCTCCTAGATGTGATATGCCTCTTGTGTGAGAGATGATTATATGCTTATTGATATTTGATGTCTCCTTTATGTGAGATGATTAGAGATATCCTATAGCTTATAAATATAATTTGATATAAGTCCTGGATATGTGTATGGGCCTAAGGTCATGATTATGATGTTGTGATTATTTTGGATAAATTAATAGGCCAAGGGTCGTGTTATTATATTGATTGAATAGCCAAGAACTATTTATCACTACAAATGATGTGATTATATCTCTTCGTTATGGGATAGAGAAAGATGTGGTATAATTCTTATTATTCCACTGATTGAATACTGGTGATGGCATGTATAGATTTGATACGTTCATGATTATTTACCATTATAAATAATGTAATTATAGCTTTAATGTGATCTTATGAATGCTCTTCTTGTTATACGGTTAAGCTATGTGGCAACTAGTTGTCTATTAGAGGACTATAGCACTTGATGGCTAGGCATCTAATGTATTAGTTAATGAATCTTGCTTAGTTGCATGGTAGTTAACAATGGTGTCAGTTAATAAAAAATGGTTAGGTAACAAGTAGTAAGGTGTTTTCTAGTAATTATTAACGGATATAGGATGATTAGTTGATAATAATGAATGATGGATAAATGGCGGTTTTAGTCTAGTGATGAACCTTGACTAGAAGAGAGATATTGGCTAATTAATAAATAGTGGTTAGCTACTATCCCATAAGTAAGGATTATGTGAAGGATAATGTTTAGGCTAATAACTAGAGGTTATGTGATGACTAGTGAACTAGTGATTCTATTATAATAAGTTTTGGTTAACTAATAATGAGTAGTTGGAAGTATTGACTAGATAGATATTCTTGGGTGATATGTGTATGTGTAAGAGTACTTTAGTGTATCTTATTTAGTAATGGTAATTGTGATGATACTGATACCCGGAAAGACCGGAGGATACTATTGTGATGATATTGATACTCGGCAAGGCCAGAGGATACTATTATGATGATATTGATACACAAAAAGATTGGAGGATACTATTGTGATGATATTGATACCCGAAAAGGCCAGAGGACACTATTATGATAATATTGATACCCGACAAGGCCGGAGGATACTATTGTAAGGATATTGATACCCGACAAGGGTGGAGGATACTATTATATGATATTGATACCTGACAAGACCAGAGGACACTATTGTGATAATGTTGATACCCGGCAAGGACGAAGGATATATTGATGATATGTTGATACCTGACAAGGCTAAAGGTTGATTATGATGATGATAGTCCTAATGAGGATAGTTATGATGATTTGATATTGATTATGTACTTTGCATTCATTCTTGTATATGCATTGCCTATCACCAGTATACACCTATGTCTATCAGCCGGTCTGGGATGGTTGCGTAGATATGGGTGAAGAATATGCCTTGTGTTGTTGTATGTTGATTGGGCCTTCTGAGCCTGGGGTGGTGGGGTACGCATAGGCTCGGCTAGGTATGTGGTTATCCAGAGTAGCCGGTTATTCACATTGTTATTGATATTGTTGTTATCATTGTTATGATTATTATTATGGCTAGCTTATGAAAGATTGGTCTTTGATCCGGTATCGAGATTAGTGGTATGTCCTCGGTCTCTCCTATCTTATGATTGCATTATTATGTATGATTATTTCATGTCTAGCCATTTGGATTAGAAACCCCGAGTATGATAGTATTTAAATCCCGATTCTATTATAATGAGGTCTCAAAATGAGAATATGATGATATAGGTTATGCTTTGAGATGACCTTGTGTTTATATGTATATATACCTATATATATATCTAGCTATATGAGGCTATGATACTATCGTATATCCCTTTCTTCATTGTTCATGTTGTATTGTCGTTTCTTCGCCTTGTATATTAATATATATATTTTTCTTTTGCTCTTTATTCTATATTGAACTGGGATATACGGTATAGCATTGATGTATATTGAATGTATCTTGAATAGGATAGTTCACCTTGATACTTCCTTAGTTTTATTATGTTAGACTCTTGGACGTGAATAGGATAGATGTTATTTATTATCTCATTGACTTGTCATATGATTTCTAGCATCTTGGGTGTAGTTTCCATTCTATTTAAATGTTGTATATATCTTCTTTATCTTTGGAGCTCAGTTGGCAGTAGCCTACTGAATACCATCATTTAGTACTCATACTACACTTCTGCGGCCCACATATTATAGTACGGGTTACCGCTATTGATGTGTGCATCGTGTGGAGAAGCCATGGTTCAGAGACTTTGAGTGTGCTCCTGACGTTCGGAGCATTACTTATCGCTCTCTTATATATTAGACTAGTCTCTAAGTTATATTCCGAGATAAGTTGTATCAGTGTATATCTCTTGATATTTCACTTTTGTACTCTTTTTATATTAGAAGCTCTTGTACTGATACCACTAGGTTTTAGGATTCTTCTATTTATTGATCTTTATTTCATATATTCCGCATTCTTTTCCGTATATTATTGAGTAGTCTATTACTAGTCGTTCTGACTTATGGGTTGGCTTGCCTACTGGTGGGTTATGATAGGCGCCATCATGACCTGAGGAAATCGGTTGTGACAAATACAATGACGAACAAATCTAGAAACTGATGAAAGACCCTATTCATCAAGTCGATGAATATCGCAGGGGCATTAGTCAACCCAAAAGACATAACCAGGAACTCAAAATGTCCATATCTGGTCCGAAAGGTAGTCTTTTAAGGATATCTGCCTCCCTAATCTTTAACTGATGATACTCGGACCGAAGATCGATCTTGGAGAAGAACGTAGCACCCTAAGCTTATCAAACAAATCATCTATCTTTGGAAGAGGGTATTTATTCTTTACCCTTACCTTATTCAATTGCCGATAATCAATACACATCTGAAGGGACCCATCCTTTTTACGCACGAACAATACCGATTCACCCCATGGGGATACACTAGGATGGATGAAACCCTTGTCCAAAAGATCCTTTAATTGCTCCTTAAGCTTCTTTAACTTAGCTGGAGCTATTCTGTATAGGGGAATAGAGATAGGACAAGTGTTCGGAACAAGATCAATCCCAAAATAAATCTCCCTATTAGGAGGGACATCAGGAAGGTCATCAGGGAAAACCATAGGAAATTCATTCACCACTGGGACAAAATGTAAAGAAAGACTCTCCAAGTTAGAATCTTTAACCTGAACCAGATGGTAGAGACACCTCTTAGAAATTAATCTTTGGGTTCTAAGATATGATATGAAACTTACCTTAGGATCTAGGGAACCACCTACTAACTCAATCACTAGCTCATTAGGGATATTAAAGACAATCTTATGGGTTTGAAGTCTAGAGAAGCATAGCACGAGTGCAACCAATCCATCCCTAGTAAAATATCAAAATCAACCATGTCTAATTCAAACAGATCCACCAAAGTCTCCCAACTACCCGTAGATACCACATAACCCCTATAGACTCTTCTTGTAATTAGAGAGTCACCTACCAGGGTAGAAATATTAAAGGGGTACAAAATACACTCGAGACCTAAAGCAAAATGCACAGCCACAAAGGGTGTCACATAAGAAAGAGTGGACCCCGAATCTAGTAAATAGTACATATCATGGGAAAAGAGTTTCAACATACCAGTAATGACATCAGGCAATGCCTTGAAATCCTAGCAGGTAGTAAGAGCATAGAGTCAGTTTCGACTAGTGTCGGAGCAAGATGGTTCACCCTTTTATGCTGGTGCTGAAGAAGAGGCAACTGGAACCTTGTTTGCATCAAAAGCAACCCTGTCCACTAAATAGTTTCTAAGCATATGCCCTAGCTGACCATAATTGAAGTACTTGTATCTTCTCTCATCACAAAAACCCTGATATAGTAGACTATAAAATCTACAGAAAGGATATAATGGAGCTGATTGGGCTACACTAGCCAGAGATTGGACACTCTATGCCCTGCAATTATCGCCACCCTGAAAATGTCTATCACCAGATGGCTTTGGGTAGAGAGAACTAGCCATCGAGTAGGACCCAAAATTGCCTCACTTCTTTTTGGACCACTTTCCACCATCCTTAACACTCTGCTGTTAACCTCCCCCTTACTCTAAAGGCCGAAATTTCTTGCTCTATCTTTCCCCAATTTCAACCTGTTTTTTCTTATCTTCCTCAACCTGCTGGATATACACAGTCATCTTGGAGATGTCCATGTCCTTATTTAGCAACGCAGCCTTACTCTCCAAAATCAAGTCTTGGGATAACCCCAAAGAAAACTTCCTCATTCTAGCCCTCATGCTAGAAACCAAATCCCATAGCATATCGGGATAACTGGTGAAACTTTAAGGCATACTCCTTGACTGACATCTTGCCTTACTTCAAGTTAACAAGCTCTTCCGCCTTTGCCTCCCTCGTCTCTTGAGGAAAGAAGCAGTCTAGGAAATCATTAGAAAAATTATCCCATAGGGCTGACTCAGCATTGTCACCCTTTGATTGGCCTCATTCCTCGCACCACTCATAAGCCACATCTTTCAATTGGTAGGTGGCGAACTCCATGCCCTCCATATTAGTAGCATGCATCACATAAAATATATTTTCTATATCAGTAAGGAAACTTTGAGGATCCTCCTCAACCTTGACACTAGTAAAGGTTGGAGGGTTTAACCTCATAAACTGGCCAACCCTTGTGGCCTTAGAAGATGGAGCAACAAAAGCACCACGCTCAGACTAAGAATCTACCAACTGAGCCAACATATGAATAGACTGATAAAACTCAGCATTCGTCATGTCAGCCTGAGGAGCTTAAGAAGTATTGAAGTGGACAGGTGGAACTCTAGAAGGGCAATCAGGAACTAGGCCCCTAGACCAGGTTTGAACCCCATAAGCAGGATGTGTCCCAATAATGTTGTCCTCGGGAAGGGAAGAGAAGTTTTTATGAGCTTCACATCTTCTGGGAGGCATGATCTGTAAAGAGAACAAGAGGGAATTAGAGAAGATTTTAGGACCTTAGACTCTACATCCCAAAAATAAAACATAAGCAAAAAAAATATTCCTAAATGCCTTGTATCCTCTCCCTTATGAGTCTGGCATGCTACACAAATTTAAAAGAGACTCTACTCGACATGGCTTTGTGTACACCCAATTGAACATGAACCTAGGGCTCTGATACCAATCTGACACGACCTGAACCAGGGCCTAGTCGTGTCGGGTATCTCAAGTCCAACCAGGACTGGAGACCACCCCCAATACCCAAACCATTAACTGCCCTACACCTCATGTTGAATAAATTCCAAACATATAATAAGATAAGATAGTATTAAATTAAAGACATGATAATAAGTCTTGAATCAAAATTGAAAGCCACAACTAATTAGCCATCTAATATAATTCCCAATGCCAATACCAATACCAATGCTAACACTAATACTAACACCACCCATGCCTAGAGTAGTCCAACAAAGCCTCTAACCAGAATCAAAGAATATCCAGTCGGGACATGCCCCCGACCATAGCCAAAACCAAAACTAAAGAGATAAAAATGATATATAGAAAAAGGTCCATAGCATGAATTGGGGTCTTTCAGAGTTTGGAAGCTCACTACTTCAGTCTGACTCAAAATTTATCCTTGAATCACCAACTCACTGAGCAGAAGGAGTGAAAGTATTTTCGGTTCCTGGATCGCATGGGGATACAATGCCTAAAGACGGTTAGCGGAGTGAACACTAGTATGTAACTCAGGGACAAAGATAAAATAATGAAATTAATTCAAAACCAAGTTAAATAACCATATGCAATCACATGTATACATCTATACCATGCCAGGATAGGGAACAAGGTTTAGCATGCATTTAAAACCTTAACTTGGATTGTGTAGCTTGTCATAAGTCCACCCACGGGCTATATGGGTCCAGTGTTACCCCCTGAATAGGCCCAGCGCATGTAGCCGCACAAACCCGAGATATAATAGAAGGCCAGGGATTCCCGCGTATCCTTCACCCTTCATGATAAATATATACATGAATAGACTTGAGGGATTCTCTTATACCCTACAAGGGTATGGTTATCAAGACCAACCCTCATATCGACAAACATGAGTTTCCAGTGTCTGTCCATCGAACACATACCTTCACAGCTAGCTATAACAACCCCCATTATTGCCTAATTTAAACATTTAGCACATAACTAAACCACCAATTCTAGGAGTCAATTATAAAATCATTATTAAGTGGTATCATCATACCGATTATATCTTTCAAGATATGTCATTAGCAAACACTTAGGGGATTCCCATGTATCCCGTATACTCTGTTATTAAAGTCACTTGGGAGATTCCTTTGTACCCCATAAGGTTTTCATTTTAACAATCACTTGGGGGATTCCCTTGTACCCCACAAGGTTTTCAAAACCATCCTAAATCATTTAACCATTTATACCATGTATTAGCTTCAAGAAATAAGTTAAACCAAGCACTTTGAGGATTCCACTGTACCCCTAATTCAAATTCTCACCTTTTTCATAACTACTAACCAGTTTTACAATACAGGGTTGGGGTCATAACCATTTCAAAATTCATAAATTTGAGAAAGTTATCATTATCAAGTTCAGCCACCATACCTATGTACCCATACATTCAAAACCATAATTAAAACAAGTAAAACCATAATTAAACGATGGGAAAACATATATCAACAATAAGTATTCATGAACCCCCAACCTTTATTTCAAAATCATAACAATACCATGAAAGCCATACATTAAAACATTTTCTTAGAGTAAAATAAAAATGAGCGAGGAGTAACATGCCTGAAATACCAAGGAATTTGAACGAGATTGCACCCTTAGAAACTAGATGACCACTTTCTTTGAAACCCTAGAGTTAGCTTGAATAGAGAGTTTGAGAGAGAATGTAGGAGTGTTTTATTGGAAATGATATTATAATAAAGCTGCAATGAATGTTTTAAGTCGTGGGATCCAAGGGGGTTAAAGTGGAAAATAGACAAAGTGCCCTCAACTTAAAAACTGTAAAAAGTCATCCTTGGTTATGAGTTGGCCTATTGACTTATCACTACATTATACGACTTGTAGACTTGAGTCGTATCCTAGACAGTGAGTTGGACACCAATACACTGTCCACCTTATGACTTCATGATCCCACTCATAACCTGACCCAATGACTTGTAGGGTCTAGTCGTAACCAACACAGTACCTAAATAAGTTAGACACTAGACAACTTACGACTTCACCTTATGACTCATAACCTATCCTCATGGCTCCTAGGGTGCCACTCATACTCAAAGTAGAGTTAATCCACTAAGTTACTAATTTAGTTAAGGTTTGTTATAATGACTTATCACCATCCTTAATGACTTCTATCACCGAGTCATAAAAAAGACAAAACACCCAACCACCATTCACTGGACACCTTACGGTAAGGGTCACTTGACCCGTCAAGACACTATACTACTCGTATGGTCAAGTCATAATCAAGGAAGTGGGCTCAAAGCTCAAGAAATTTCAAAGGTCCAAAAGCTAGGGCATTTCAGATGTCATATACATAGACTTGTACAATTAATAAATTTCTTTCTCTGAACAGGACCTGAGTGCTTGCTTCAATCCATAAAGGGCCCTGTCAATCTTGTACACATAATTGGCAAAATCAACATCTTCAAAACCTAGAGGTTGCTTTACATATACCTCTTTATTTAGAAAACCATTGATTATGGAACTTTTCACTTCCATTAGAGTTTGAACTCCATATAGGAACCAAAAGTAATAATAATTTTAATAGCTTTCATTCTTGCCATAAGTGCAAATATTTCATCATAATCTGTTCCTTTTTCCTGATTGTATCATTGTACAACTAGCCATGCCTTGTTCTAGTACTATTCCCATGCTTATCTTTTTGTTTCTGTAGACCAACCTGGTCCCTATAATAGTTTTTTCATCAGGATGAGGGTCTAGGTGCCATACTTTGCTTTACTCAAACTGATGTAATTTGAATTACGTTGGATTTATCCAATCAACTTCTTTGAGTGACTTTATATTATTTGGCCCAACTTATGATAGAAATACTAAGAAGGCACATAGATTTCTGGGTTGATTCCTAGTTTTAATTCCAGAATCTAAAGGAGTAAGTAAATTGTCAAGAGGATATGAGGATTGATGCTTAGAGATTGATCTATAATAAATAGGCTGAGTTAAACTGGGACTAGTTCCCATAGAGGTATTACCCTGAGAGGACTAGTGTTCAGCTAAGCTTGAGTGAGGATTAGAATCTTCATAAGGAGGTTGGAGTAGACCAGGTTCTTGTTGATTGTATGAGTCATCCTCATCTTCATGGGCTAAACTTAGTCCTAAGGAATCTGCATTCTCCTTTTCTCCATTATCTATCTTATTAACATAACCATTTGAGTTTTTTGGAGAATTTATAAGTTCTTTAAGATCTATATCATTATGAGAATAACCCTTTTTAGAACTTCCCACTTAATCAAACACAACATGTACATTTTTTTTGTACACATTGGGTTCTTTTGTTGTAGATCCCGTCGGACTTGCTATTTGAGGAATACCTAACAAAAATTCTTTCATCACTTCTTTGGTCAAATTTTCCAAAGTCATTCTTCCCATTGTTAAGAACAAAACACTTGCAACAAAAAGGTTTAAAGTAACTTAGCTTGGGCTTTCTTTTGGTTAGAAGTTCATAAGGAGTCTTATCAAGAGTAGATTTAATAAGACGTGTATTAGTGACATAACAAGAAGTGTTGACTGCTTCATCTAAGAATTTTTTAGTTGTTTCTGTATCAATCAACATTGTTCTAGCAATTTCCACCAAGGTTTGATTTTTCCTCTCTACAATACCAATTTTGTAAGGTGTTCTAAGAGCTAAAAAATTATGACCAATCCTAAGTATATTACATAACTCATTGAATTTGGCATTCTTAAATTTTGTACCATAGTCAGACCTAATCCTTGCAATCATTTCATTACACTTTACTTGAACTTTCTTTGCAAAGTCTTCAAACACTGAGAGGGTTTCCTCCTTCAATTTTAAAAACATATTCCAGGTAAAACTTGACTAATCATCAACTACAACTAGGATATACCTTTCCCCCTCTACTTGTAACTTTCATAGGTCCACATAAGCCCATGTGAAGAAATTCCAGGGGTCTAGAAGTACTCAATTATTTTCTTAACTTGAAGAAGGACCTGGTTTTCTTTCCCTCTACACAAGTATCACAAACTTTAGTACATGCAAACTTCACCTTGCGCATCCCTCAAACCAGGTCCTTGTTGACCAATTTGTTCAGTAAGAAACAACTTACATATCTCAACCTTTTATGCCACGGTTTAGCAACATCATCTTGAACACTAAGACATTTGAGATTCGTGGTGTTATAAGACCCTAAATCAACAACATATATGTTCTTGTTCCTCCAAGATATGAACATGATCTCTCATCCTTGATACTTTATTTCCCTTGTTGTAAATTTATAACACACTCAATAAACTATATTTAAGTCCATACATGTATTTCATATTATCAATAGCTTGATTCACACTTTTTCCAACTTTACCAATGCCAAAAATATACCTCTTTTTGCCATTACCAAAAGAGACACTGCCTACTTTATGGGCTTTAAGCGAGAGAAAATCTTCAACTCTTCTAGTCATATGCTAAGAGCAGCCACTATCTATGTATCAGTGTATATTGCTTTCTATTGCTCTACCCTACATACATAATCATTTATTAGCCTTGAAAACCCATTACAATTTGAGTTTCCAATAGGATGACAAAGGAAAAATTAAATTCTCCTTTGTCCAAGCAGGTAGTACTAACACTATTTTTCTTTGATTATGAAAACCTTCTCAAAGTCTTTACAACAGCTAATCTTGAAGTATAAATGTCTTTGAAAAGACCATTTCTATCACAGTGATTGGATAAAAGATTGCTTTTTACAGAGACATACTTAATATTTATATTATAAGATACACTTATATTATAGAAGCTAAGACCACCTCCATTGTTTGATCTTTAATTTGTAATATTTTTCATAACTTGAGAGGAAGTGGTCTATTTAAGAGCCTTTTCAAGTTTAGCTTTGATCCAAACCATGTCCCTCTCAAGTTTAGAGTTCCTTCCCAAAGATGCAATCAAATCTAGATTAACTTTGGTCAATTTCTCATCTAGTTCAAATTGAATCTTGCTACCTTCACTCTTTTTCTTTTGACTAGATTTAGGTATCTCACTAAGTCTTTCATTCAATAAATCATTTTCAAAGGATAAGGATTGATAGCTTTCCTATATCTTAGACACTTGTTCAATTAACTCCATTTTCTCTACTTCAAGATCATGGATATTTTTATTTAATAAATCCTTATCTTCATGAGTTCACACATAGAATCTATTAAAACAGTGGCAAGAGATCTTATTTCCTTAGGTGAGTAATGTTTAAGGAAAACTAATATACAATATTTTGATACCAACAAATGAAGTACAATTGCAATACAGGATAAGAAAAGTAGTATAATGCAAATTATAGCAACTATTACTCACTAGATAAAACCCATAAAGTCCAGTAGTAAGTCCAGTTATATGAATGTTAACCGTAGTTGGACCTATATAAAGAGGAGGATAAAGAAATAAATACTCAATACAAAAGTGTGAAATATTCCTATAAAAGCTTATACCTTTTGACGCAAGTCAAGTTTCTTCAATATCATGAATTGAAGAATTGAAGCTTGAGAATATGCTAAAGTGAAAGTACAAGAAATAAAACAAAGAAAGAGAGAAAAAGGTTATGGATGTAAAATGACTATTCTTGACATACAAGCCTCATGCTTAGGAGACCCGTATCTCATTAAGCGTATTTTTGTAATTATTAGTGTAGGTTATAAATAAGGGAGAATGACTTATTTTAAAAGGACTATTTTTTACATGATCACTTGATATACTCTTGTGAGATATGGCTAATTCAATTGTTGGTATCAAATATTGATGAGATATGGCTTATTCCTCTTGAGGGTGTCTCAATAGTATAGATGCTTTTTTGGTGTTCTTAATAAGAGGTTTTGATTTTAGTATAATTATGGTTGCCTATTAGTCCCATTCTTGCATATTTCTTTCGAGGTTTAGATATTTATCTTGAATATTAAGGAGATCTTTACTTTCATATAGTATTGATTACCTTGATCTCAAAATATATATCCATCTTTCTATCCTTTTATCTTTAATTTCGTGTTCTTGAGGTTTAGAGTTTCTTATTAGCTTCCGTGTATTCTGCCTGTATCACCTTATATGGACTGGTCAATCCTCCCCTATGAGCTAGATTTTGGGGTTGAGTTAGGCCCAAGATCCATTTTCTACACTATTTATACCAGTTCTATAGTTTCTGAGTTTTCCATATCATAATAATCCCTTTTGTTTTGGCCAGGTATTTAGTTTCACTCACTAGATTAATATTTACAGCAATGTGATGTTTGAAGGAATTATATTTTTAAGCAGTCGAACATGTATATTTGTTTCTATATTTCACTCTATAATTGTTATGGACTAGCTACTACACTTTAATGTTTTTTCCATCGTTGTTGTTATTGTTTCTTCTATTAGATTATTTAAGTGATTAAAAGTTTCTTTCATAATACTTCATGGCTTTTGTTGTGTGAAGATATGACATTGTCTTCTTTGAGACTCTTCTTCCTTGATATTGTGTGATCAGTATTGTTTTGTTGGGATGGAGAATGAAAAAGAAAAATCGGAGTACCTTCTACTACATAGTTATGGATAAAGGAAAAAAGGATATATCACTTGAGATTAATTTCTATAGTGGAAGAGAGGTGATGATTCTGAAGCACTGTTATTACCACTATTTTTGCTGCTCTGGGTTTACAGTTTATACCTTTGTATGAGTGATGAACTAAAAATATTTTTTTACTTTAGCTTTACACATCATGTCTTAACTTACCATAGCACTTAATGTAGCTATCTTTTCTTTGGTAAAATAATTTTGTCTAATTTTTTTTCTTTAGTTGAATGTAGATTTTATCTCTGATTGAATGTATAACTATATTGACTGCAACTCCATGGATGCTTAAGCCAAGTATTAGCTACTAAGAAAATAATGACTTTATGTCAAGAATTGCAGTTATATCAATGGTTAACTACAATGATGCTAGTCGAGTTGTTGATGACAACTTTGATAGTAAGACTACATCAACCATTTCTCCCATATAGTGCTTCGAGATGCTTCTAAGTTTAGGTGATTTAGAGTGTAAGGAGAATAGGTTGACAAGAGGGGAACATTATTTGGATTTTATCATTTTCTTTATAAATTTAGGATTACACCAAAAATTGTTACAGAGTAATTGAAGCCCTGAAATGTTGAATCTTAGAGGAAACAAACCTATAAATCTTGGTAAAGGAGGTTCACGTCCTAAAGCTTCTTGTCAGAGTTCTCTTTTTCCTTGGTATAGCTATGATTACTTACATTTCATTTAACCTTCCACTTTTTGATAAATGGACAACCATCTTCTATTTGCTCATGAATTTAGTTAACTAAGTGAGTATTGTGGTTGCTGTAGAATTTCATCCAGTCTCTTTGGATTAATCTAAAATATCTAGCGGCATGAGGAATACACATATTTCAAGACAAAACATATATGCATAATGTATGTATATATGCATATTATACATGCACATTTTATTCATTTATGTGTAAAGATGTACATTTAAAATCTATTGTTAGACTGTGGACTATATTAAGTGTTCACCTTTTGATTACTATCTAGAAATCACCTCCTGCAACCATTGTTTTGTTTTTGCAAATTAGTAAATTATCTTTTTTTGTTCCACAAAAAAATAATTACTTGCAGCATTGTTACACGGACACCTTACTTTCCCTAATATGTGTGGGACTTACATGCTTCTTAAAACTATAAACATACTTTAAATTTTGCATTCCAGTGTTGATTAAATGCTTATTTCAATACTCATGTTTGGTTTTCTATAAATAGTTGTGAAGTGCCATAACTATCTTTCTGGTAAAGTGGATCCTTTCTTTTTCTTGCCACCTTATGAATCCTATTATAAAGTCTATCCTATCCGTATTTGACAAACTAAATTGATAGGTTAAATTTTTGGAGTCATAATTGAGAATGCTATTTAGTTTTAAATATGCTATATTCTATTAACTTTGCCTAGATCCAAGTCGTATTGTTGTAAATTATATTATTGATCAACTGGGTTCGGAAGGTTCACACACTCTTCGTACATATATTGAACACATACAACTAAAGAAAATTGTGATTGAGGTTATAATATGATACCTTTCACAGCATTTACATTTACTCTCCCAGGTGAAGTTGGCCATCTTTATGTTAACTTATGAAATCTAGTTACCGAATTTCTACAATATGCACTATTTTATTTCTACAATACATACTATGTGGATTATGGATAAATAGTTTTTTTATTTACTCTTCTTTTTTCTTTGAAAACACCTAAATATTCTAATAGGACTTAGACATAGTAATGGGAAAAGAGGTTAATTCGTTAATGACACCGAACATTTTAAAGATTGAAAATTAGCAATCTTCCTTAATCTTCACGGCACTCATCAGTAAGAGTAGTTTCATTAGCTCATGATATTCTCTAGAATAGTAACCTATTAGTAATCATATATCTCATCCCATACTCAGATTCTAAAGAAAGTTTGAAAATTATCAGGAGAAATTAAATTGAAAGCTTTGCAGCAGATTTAAAGAGCTTAATGTGGACTAACCAATAGAATATAGAGAATAGATAATTGACCTTCCTTAAATTTGATGATCTTGAAAGGGCTGAAAGTGGTGTATTAATTTCTCTTGGTTGATCGTGAATCTCATTTCTCTAGCCTAAAAAAATGGAGCTATAGTGCATACGGCTCTGAGGCATGGATGACACTCGACTTAGCAAGATAGCCTTCTCGGAGATTTAGTAGCAGACGCCAGAGAGATCTGGATTTAAAGATAAAAACAAATATGACTTAAAACTTTTGTTGGGAGCTTAGAACATAAGTGAATGATTGATGCAAATTCTATAAAACTGTGAACAACTGTACTTTTATTAAATAGTTTGACAATTGATTTCCTCTGTTTTTTTTAGTGACTAGCATATCCTCTTAATACTAAATATAGAGCTCAATAGACACAGAAGGACTTATATACACACTCTTGGTATTTTAAATTGATGAATGGTTGAGTGACTGGTTAATAATGCAGGCCTAAGAGTGTATTGCCAATTTACCATCTGCTTCACTGTAGATGCCATGGGTTAATACGTACTCTCTATGACATTGAGCTATCTTTCACTATTTATTGCCTATTATATTTATTTAACAGCGGGTCTTATCAAAACGTCTGTGTATGTATCCAATATGAATAAAAAATAGAATTTTTTCTAAATTATTTGGTAACTAATTTGTGATGTTAATGCTCTCAGCTGCCCAATTTATTTGTCTTTCATCTCTTAATCATGTTTGATGAGAAATATTTGCTAAATTCCCCTACCCCTTTTTTGAGGGTGGGGGGGGGGGGGGGGGATGATAATTTGTAGAGAAAATCTGGCATAGGTTTTTCTTTTAATAGATATAGATACTTCTAATGTAGCAGTACCAATTAATCAGAGAGATGGTCTCTGAAACGATCAGGTTCGACTAGTTAAGACCTAAATACCAGATAATTTAACATTTGCGAAAGGATTCTTCATTGTAGTTTTTGCATGCCAATTGTTTGTTCAAAAGATTGATGGACTTATAATGATAGGAGTATCTAGTCGCTCTAGTGTTGAAAAAAATTATTGAGAAAAAAATAAACTTTTTGCCTACCACTGCAGTTATATCAATGGATAACTACAATGATGCTAGGTGATTTGTCAATGGCACCTTTGATGGTAAGTGTAGTGGTATACCACGCAAGTGTACATGGTCTAGTAAGTAATAGTGACTCTTTAGGAGCTAGATATCAAATCCACATGGATTTTGTGTGTAGAAATTCACTTAATTCAATTACAAATAGTATTTTAGACAAGTGGTACATTTTATCAAAAGAGTTTATAAAACTTATTATTTTCTAATAATAATGTGCAAAAAAAAATAAAAGATGTCAATTACAATTTTAAGCAAATTTGTAAACAATATTTTGAGAAATTTTAGGGCTACGACTTTTACCACAATTATGTTTATCATTTATTCCTCTCAATGAACTTTGTATCCAGAATGATGGGTTTTGGTGTTAATTGTACGATTCGGGAATGGTCATCCTCTAAACCACTTATTCAAATTAATCTCACAACTATATCATTGAGTGAGAATGTGAGAAGCTAGCTCAAATGCTTTAACGTTTTCATCCCATTTGTAATCAAATATAACAAACTAGGTATAATGTTATTCTAGATGCATATCAGCCCTAACTTTCATAGTGATAAGTCATCAATTTGAGGATTTTCTAGCACCCTTTAAGCCTAAATTACCATGCTTTTCTATTAATTTTATGTTAATCTCTTACTTAATGCTCATTTGTGTAGAAAAAAAAAGAAAAGAGAAGACGAGCAAGTCATTTAAGTCAAAAAGAGGTTAAATGTAAAAGAAAAGAGTCAAATCTTAAAAAACAAGCCTAAGCATCAACCCTCAGTTACCGCGATCGCGGCCTGAGGGTCGCGATCGTGACCAGTCAACAAGTCAACCAAAAGGCGATCGCAAAATGACTATCGTGATCGCGAGAGTCGCGAACGCGGTAAAGAGGTGGCGATCTCGGTACAGTAAAAAAGTTTCAAGGGCATTTTTGTAATACTTGAAAAATATGGAATTGGGGCTCAAATAAGGATTTTTACCTTATTTTTCACCATTCATTATTCATCTTTCATTATCAACTTAGCTTAGTTGTAGGGTTTTGTTTTCATTGGAGCTTGGAGCTTAAATTTGGTACTAATTTGAGACAAGAATCAATTAGAGGAACTTCAAAGTGTAGATTTGGCATCACCCATTGAAGATTCATTGGATTTTAAAGTGAGGTTTGCCCTCTCTTTATTTTTAATTTATAACTTTGATGAAAATATTTGTATATTTGTGTTTATTATCTTTATGATTTGCTAGATCTACCTCTTGGGATTATGTTCAAGTAGGGTGCAAGTGTGTGGACATTGATTGTTAGCTTCAATTTGTGATTAATGTTGATGGGTTTAACAAATGTTTGAATTCAAACTTGGGAATTGTAGGTGAGAACCTCAATTTTTCCTAAAATTCCCACATCATCCTTGAAGGAGGGATGTGGGTAGTCTAGATCCTACATCATCCTTAAAAAAGGGATGTAGGTGACATAACATTTATGAAGAATAATGTATATAGTAATTATTCCCATTTTCTTATCATAGAAATAAGGATAAAATATGGAATTTCTATCTCTTGAACATCATCCTAGAAATAGGGATGTTAAATTAAGGCTTTAAGGTTGATTAGAATGTCAACACCCGTGAGGTATTCAAAAGAATCTATGGGTGATATTTTGGTATTTTGTGGAGAGACTAACACTGTAACCCCTAACCTAGCCTACCCACTCACAAACTAATTAAAATTGGATACTATCTTTCATATAACAACCCACACTAATTTGCTCCTAGGAAAACATAATCTCAAGATCCATTCCTAATTGAATATACTCTAATTATTCTTAGTCTTGAATTAGTCCTTTAGAAGGCTAAGAATTGTTTTACACTTTTGAAATCATTCAAAATCCCCCAAAATATTTATATAACATGTTTGATTTTAGTAAGTGACTTTAATTTCAAACTTATTTAATCTCTACTCACATTGTTCCTCATGGATTCAACCCCGACTCAAAGTTGGGTAATTATATTGACAACGACCGCCTTGCACTTAAATTTATATGTAAGTTGAGCGTTATCAAAAATGGCGCCGTTGCGGGGATTAATTTGGTATATTGAATTAGTTTGGAATTTTAACTTACTTTCTTTGGTTTAAACTTGTAAATATTTGTTTGCGATTTTCTTTTTTTCCTTGTGTTAGGTAGATTTTTATTTTTGTTTATTTGTTACTATGGCATCTTGGAATGAAAATGAGTTTGGTGGTTGGAAATCTTATCTTGATAATCCATGTCCATATTATGGTGAACCCTATTTTTAGCAAGATTGTAGATATGCTCCCCGGAAAGAGATGTGTACACCATCTCGATCCTCTTGGGATTCTGATTGATCCTTATGTAGTGGTCGAGATAGACATTGGAGTGATTGTCCAATTACTCCCTCCCCTTATTATACTAACCTAAATGCTAGTTTTTTTTATAAGTTAGATAGGTCTTATGATGAGAAAAAAGAAAGAACAACGTGCGGATACAATGGTATTGAAGCAATACTTCAACTTATCATGGATTGTGTGGAAACAATGGGGGATAATATTTATCTCATGCATCAAGCCATGGGGGAATGTAAAAAGAAAATCAAAAGGATAGAGGAAATGGGTAATAAGTCTGACATCTCAAAAACCGTGAAATACCCACTCCTCAAAAATAAGGTTAAAGAAAAAAAGATGTCAAGCCACATGGATTATGGTGATATTTATAGTGAAGGACCCTCAATGGTTTCCCAACCAACCGAATCAAACATAAGATATGATGCCAAGATTGAGGAAATGACACTAAAGCTGAAAGAAAAATCCAAAAAATCCTTTATGAAGGCTCTAGTTCATTTCAGGGTGAGAATATCGAGAAGGATGCGACTCCAGAATTAGGAAAAAGACCTCACTCAAACCACTTTTCAATATTATATTCGGTGGATGTGATGAAATTCAAACAACCCAAGCAAATGATATTTAGTTTGGAGATGTCATTCCAAAAGGAAAAAATGAAGGTCCTTACTTGAAGTCTAAAAAATGCAAATTTTGATGTGTAACAAGTAAATTCTTGATGTTCTTGTCAATACCCAACGAGCCTATTAGGAAGTTTGATGTAAAGTTGGCTGAAAGATTCAAGTCTTCAAAATGGCGAGATTAGAAAATATTTCATTGTTTCCTTACCCTTTCCCAATGTACCTCAATGTATTATCTAAAGTTTGGCCATCGATTCAAATTTACTAAATGGAGACATAGATGATAGTCAAAAGATCTTGCACTGCGACTTTAGCTAAGACGCTTCTTGGGAGGCAACCCAAGACATTTTTCTTGATGTTTTCTAATATTTTTGGTTCAATTTTTAGCTTGTTTTTATGTGTTTGTAGGTGATAGCACAAGTTCGAGTGGGTACCTCAAGAATGAAACCCTGGATAAGTATATTGGACTTTTTTTCATCACTTTCCTCTTTTAGGTAAGCTTACAAGGTATGATCAATAAAATACAAATGATGATCGCATTCCATGGTTTCTTTTGGTTTGAATTTAATTCATTTGATCTTTATTTGGTAGAATGTGGTTGTTGGGATGAGGTATTTTGAATGTGTTCCTTGTCTCAAATGCTAAATTGCAAAATTCTTGTTTTAATATACTAGTGCACACCATGTGTTTGATGAAACACCCACTTGAGGTTTGTTTACTTAATTGAGTGGTGGGTGATTTCATTGGCTTAGTATGATTGCAAGTGGTATGTTTGGTGATAAATTAGTGCATTGGTCTTATTCACATCTGTTGTTATAATATATATTCAAGCTCTCACTTTTCATGCACACCACATGTTTGTTAAAATGTCAATAAGAGAAAAATGTCTTATATGTTTGTAAAGGTTAATGTGAACTTTCTTAGGGCATTATGTGATTATTTTTAGAGCATAGCTTTGAGTCGAATTTGTCTTGAATGTGGAATAACCGGTGGTCTTTTATTGAAATTATTGAGGAATGTTTCACCCATGGTAAGAGAGACATAAATGCTTGCCTTTCCCTATGATAGAATGGGTGACACCATTCTTAAAGGTATAGGGTTGTTTGCATTTCTATTGGTGTTGTGTGTGTTTTATGATTTAAATGGGCAATATGTGAAGTTGTGAGGAAAGAATCCCATGAAGTTTAATGATAATGTTGCCTTTCATTCCCCTAAGTTTTTCTTTAATTGTTTAGGAAGAGGTAAAAGTTCAGAAATGCTTTCAAAATGTTATTGGAAAGAAATGAAATAATTTTGAGAAAAACAAAAAAAAATTATAGTTTTCTTTGTGAAAATGATCAAGGATGTTATTGAGATTTCTTTTGAATAAGACCATTAAATTCAATTTTTGGCTCTCTCTTTAAAGGATGGGTCCTTAACTCAGAGTGACTTATTAAGCTCAAATTGTTCAAATTGGTTGGGAGATTAACTATTTGCTCTATGAGTATGATGCAATGTATGGTGATATTTTTGAATAATTCATATTCATATATGTAGTCTAGAACATGCCTCGAGTGTGTTCAAAGTGAAATTCTAGACAAGCTTGCTTTGAGAATGACCCGAGGCCATTTTGACCCATCACATAGCCAAATTCCCACCTTAACACCGTTCCCTAGTTAGCCCTTTGACCCTTTTTGCCCATTTTTATTTCTTTTGTAATGATAGTGAAGAAAAAATACCTAACCCATTTTAAAATCTTCCTTTTTGCACTTAACCTCCTTTGATGCATAGAATGATTCAAAGTAATGAAATGTAAGTGAACGCCTAGGTTTGGAGGGGGGGTTGTGTAGTTGAGAGAATAATGTAAGGGTGGTTCAAACTCTAAGTTTGGAGGGAATTAATATGATATGCTAAGATGAGCCAAGAAAGGTGCATGTAAGGTAGTCAAAGAGAAAAGAGACATACTTAATGGTAAAGTTGTATAGCTTAACCCATAGAATATAAAGAGAAAAGAGGCAAATCAGGGGTCTAAAAAGCGCTTAAAGTTAGAAAGTCTCTTGAAAAAGCCAAAGAAATGAAGAAAGAAAATGGTGGCTTTGAATTGTTTTGTAAATTCTAATAAAAAGGTAGGGAAATATTAGAAATGATTTAAAGGAGAATAAGGTGGATAGTTTGAAATTTTGGGGTAGAAGGGGTTGAGGAATTGCACTGAAGGGAGTATTTTAGTCACTTAATCCATGTGTATTCCTTCCCGCACATAAAACCTTCATCTTGACCCGCAAGACCTTGGTGATTCCAAACTAGGTAAGTCTATATTAGTGGTGAAAAACACAAAGGGCAAGCCTATGGTTCCACTCATTGTACTTGAATTTCTTTGGGACAGTGATTGTGAATTCTTTCATTATTTGGGATCCTTTAGAAATTTCAATGTATTTTGTGTATGTGGATCTAACTCTTACTTGTGAGCGGCATCAATACTTTGGGGTAGATGGTGAAGTCTTACTCTCGATTTGGGTAAATGGGTTAAGTAGGTTGCATTGTGAAGATTAAGACAATCTTTGAAGATCTTGTGTCTCCAGTTAAGATACTTTGTTGATTTGGGATGTTCATGTGATGCAAAATTGCATCCTTGCTTCATAAAGATGGGCCTATTGAAAAATTTTTGTTCACTTGTTGCCATGACATATTTGAAAGTTTTTATAGAGTTTTGTTAGCTTGTTCCTTTAGTATAGCTTTCTTTTGGGTGGATTTGAGTTGAATACCATATCTCATTGAATTATTCTTAGTTGCTTGAGGACAAGCATTAGTTTAAGTTTGGGGGTGTTGATAAGTCGTCAATTTAAGGATTTTCTATGACCTTTTAAGCCTAAATTACCATGATTTTTCATTAATTTTATGTTAATCACTTACTTAGTGCTCATTTGTGTAGTAAAATATGAAAAGGAAAGATAAGCAAGTAATTCAAGGCATAAAGAGGTTAAATGTGTAAGAAAAGAGTCAAATGCTAGAAATCAAGACTAAGAATTGACCCTCAGTTACGCGATCGCGACCTAAGGTTCGCGATCATGACAAATCAATAAGTCAATCGAAGAGCGATCGTGATATGACTACCGTGATCGCGGGAGTCGCGAACACAATGAAGAGGTGTCGATCGCGGTAGAGAGGAAAAGTTTCAAGGGCATTTTTGTAATATTTGGAAAATATGGAATTGAGGCTTAAATAAGGGGTTTTAGCTTATTTTTCATCATCCAATATTCATCTTTTATTATCAACTTAGCTTAGTTGTAGGGTTTTATTTTCTTTGGAGTTTGGAGTTTAAATTTGTACTAATTTGAGACAAGAATCAATTAGAGGAACTCCAAAGTGTAGATTTGGCATCACCCGTTGAAGATTCATTTGATTTTAACATGTGGTTTGCCCTCTCTTATTTTTAGTGAATAACTTTGATAGAAATGTTGGTATATTTGTGTTTATTATCTTTATGATTTGCTAGATCTACCTCTTGGGATTATGTTTGAGTAGGTTGCAAGTGCGTGGATATTGATTGTTAGCTCCAATTTATGGTTAATGTTGATGGGTTTCATAAATATTTGAATGCAAAATGGGAATTGTAGGTGAGAACCTCAATTTCCCCTAAAATTCACACATCATATTTGAAAGAGGGATGTGGGTAGTCTAGATCCTACATTATCCTTGAAAGAGGGATGTAGGTGACGTAAACATTTATGAATAATAATGTAGATAGTAGTTATTCCCGTTTTGTTGTCTTAGAAATAAGGATAAAATATGGAATTTCTATCTCTTGAACATCATCCTAGAAAGAGGGATGTTAAATTGAGGCTTTTGGGTTGATTAGAATGTCAACACCCGTGAGGTATTCAAAAGAATCCATGGGTGATATTTTGGTATTTTGTGGAGAGACTAACACCGCAACCCCTAACCTCGCCTACCCAGTTACACACTAATTAAAATTGGATTCTATCTTTCATATATTCGCTCACACTAGTTTGCTCCTAGGAAAACATAATCTCAAGATCCATTCCTAATTGATTACACTATAATTATTCTTAGTCTTGAATTAGTCCTTTAGAAGCCCAAGAATTGTATTACACTTTTGAAAACATTCAAAAATCCCCCAAAATATTTGTATAGTATGTTTGAATTTAGAAAGTTGACTTTAATTTCAAACTTATTTAATCGGCCGTCACATTGTTTCTCGTGGATTTGACCCCGACTCAAAGTTGGGTAATTCTATTGACAATGACCGCCTTGCACTTAAATTGATGTGTAAGTTGACCGTTATCACATAAAGATGATCATATTTCTCATGTTCTTCATCTCATTCTTACATTTCCATGGTCAATTCATGCAAGAATTAATCACTTATTCTAATATTGGTCAAATAGTAAAATAGTAAATTCAAGAATATGAACACAATTAATTGAGATAAAAAATTTATTAATTAGAATAAAATACATAAACAATCATGTTTTAGCCGTAACCCCAAAACAAGGGTATTAACTATTCATGGTCCAAAGAAATACACAAGAATCAGTGTTAATTATACCAAAATTTGAAGTAATTGATTACAAGATGAAGAACCATCATAAAAACTCTTATTTTCTCTATTTTTCTCTGAAAAATTGTAAAAATAATGAGTGCAGGTCGTCCTTGAGGTATTTATAGAGGTGGACCCCTTTAAAGCCCAAGCTCATTAAAAGTTGGCTAAAATTTGATGAAGCTCTGTCATGGGCAGATCTCCGTGGCATGCCATCCAACGTGCAGAAGTGTGCAGCATGGTATGGGCCTACTTCTAAGGCTACTAGTTACGCGGCTTGAAACTCCATTTAGCTATAGCCTCGTTCTCCCTATCGTGCTTATGCATTCCTCTTCTATCCATTTGATTTCCTTTTCGTGGCCTTTTAATTTAAAACATGCTAATCACATTTTTTAGTTCATCTTGATTAATATAGCATAAGATATAAGCAAATATACATATTTATTCTAAAAATTAAGCTGGAATATGAAAAAAATATAAAACTTGGGTGTATAGATATGCCCAAGATCACCACCCCCAGTTAAAGCCTTGTTCGTCCTCGAAAAACTCACTATACTTATGTCCATTAAGAGGACTCTAACATCACTAATTGAAAAAAAATACTCAAGCCAGACCCACCACGACAACTATTAACAGCAAGCCTTGCAATTAGCTTGTCACCATGCAACTTTGAACGCTTGAATGACCATTCAAAACCTCATAGCCTCAAGAATTAAGTCTACCAATTTAGCAAACTCATGCACATTACTCAAACAAGACATTATTTAAGTCACCTATTCATCATTAAATATTTTTTGAGTTATAGTATCACTCACCAACATGCAAATTAACCAAGACTAGGTATATGAATCGAAATGAGGTCACTCTCATAATTAATTCACATACAACATGAGATGAGCCATAGGCTTGCCCTTAGTGTAGTACTTTACTAATATAAGAATACCCAAGCTTAAGATCAAGTAGGACTTTAATGGTTGTAATGTAAGCTAAGGGATAGATAGGTACTTTTTTGGGTATAAATAGTGTCTAACTTCCCCAAGCGCTTTAATACATCACACTTTCAATTCCACTAATTTTATCTTCACACTTTCTTTTGTTTTCCCTATCTCTTTACATTAGCTTGCATGTATTTAGCAGGGAGCGTGTTCTACCAGTACATGAGTCACTTTTTTCTAGTCAGTTTTTTCTTTCTTTCTTTTTAATAAACTAATCCATACCAATCAACACATAAAATCTTCAACACATCTATAGTTGCTACTTTGAGGCTTCCTCTTTATTTTTTTCAATTTCATACTCCTTTAACATTTTAATTTCAACTGAAGTGCTAGAATTAAATTATGGTCAATTGAAAAGAAGGGGATAAGATACATGTAAGGCTAACAAATAATAGGCTAAAAAGGCTCAATGGGGCTAACTAAGATCATTCATTATGGGTAGATAAAATAAGGTATCAAATACAACTATAAAAAAAATGCCTCGATTACCTCCTGAACTCAACATTCTGCATTACATTTTCACACCCACCGGGCAAGTTCTTGACACCCCTATACAAATATGGAATTAAACTAAACTCTCATACACATGACAAATGTTCAAGTCAAGATGGATCCCTATAGATACTCAATCAAGCGATAACAAGAATTCAAAATTAAGACAATCTCATAAAGATTCATATAAATAAGCCTAAGTGTCTTGAGAATAGTCCTTAAACCCATTGCAACATGCCTTTAATTTAAATAATTCTAACCCAACTTGTATCATGTAATCATGCGACCTAAGAAGAGCACTTATTTTCAACTCGGTGAATAGGTTCCACTTCCTACTTACTACCTATGACTAATTTTCTCTTAAGATAGTCGTCATCCATACATCATTCAGAAAAGTACTTAAATTATGACTTATTATGAACACTTCTCCAAAAAAAATTAACCTCTAAAAATTACCAATTATTCCTAACTGATTTAAAGGGACTATCCTCAGAAAATGAACCAAAAACAAAAATCAAGGAATCTAAAAGCAAAAAAAATAATATTACTACTTCATAACTATAAATTACAAACTATTACATACAATAATATGAATCTCATTAAATTACCAGAATATCCATCCAAATAAAAGTACATCACCATACCACCAAATAAAAAAATTTCAAAACACATAGAACTGATAAGAAACCTTTTCCCATCCTACACTTAAAAATGTATTGTCTCTAGTGTAAATAAAATATAAAACCAAACAAATGATGGGTGGAAAGATTCCCTGGGATCTACTCTTTCTCCTCAAAAACTTTGAGGTAGCTTATAATCTGCGGGGTCTTCCTCCACCCCATGATCCTTTAAGAACGGTTTAATCAAGCCTCCAAAGTTGTACCTGTAGCTATTTTTTACTCTCTCCTTCCTCAAGTAGGATCTCAATGCTACACCCACATTTATAGTTTGTTAGTCATAAGCATATAGACTAAAATTACCCGGTAATGAGTGATGTTGGACAAGTGGGAGATCGGGATCAAGTATGTACAAACAATTCTAAAAAAATGCTTGCTTCTGTATTCAAGTGTGTATAAGGGAAAGTGTTGAGATATCCCTTGTACTTTTGTCTTTCCCAACTTTCCACAGACATAGAATTGTACAAAATATGATGAATGGCATGGTAGGGTGGTTGACTGAACAATGGCCACAATCCTCCATGATCTACATTTGGTGTTCCCAGAAAAGTGTTTATGGATGCCGGATCAAATTGCAAATTCTTGCCATTAACTTAAACATCATTTCCCCTCTTCTTAGGTAACCAATTAGCAAGAGACTCACACATTATGTCCAAGTTACAATCCTCCCAATCATTGAAAATGAAGCCCGTCCTAATTGCTCAATGTTTGTCATAATGTCAAGGCATTCGACCTTTAATCTCTTTGTATCAATCCTCTCTATTGGCATATATCTCGCTACATCATTCTTCTTATACCATTTTTGGCCATCTTTGTCAATAGATTTCAACCCAAAATAATGTCGAAAAATATGTGGGCCTGCGAGAAGTATGGCTTGACCAGTACAGGCCATTTTCTATCCTTTTCCCAAATAAAATTCTACTTTTTAGCCTTTTCTCGACTTAGGTGCCATGGTCCTATAACATAATGAAAATTTACAAAGTGTTAGTGGAGGCCAACAAGCTAACCACAAACAAGATCAAGAGTGGTTGTGACCACCCCACACTTAGTTTGTTAGCTAATTCTAACTTGTCTCTGTGTTTGGGTACTCAGACTTCCCCTACTAAGTATAGTTAACTAGTGCACACACTTCATCTTTCAAATACATCTCATGTATTTACTTGACAAGATAGAAGACATATGACATCTATTCAACTTTGTTTCATTATAAACAACGGAACTAGTTTGAATTTTGTCATGATACCAACAAATATTATGATCAATTGACTTCAAATAACTACAATGAACTAAGACAATTTATTCACCACCTCACCCTTTTAATTAGTTTCGCTACCATGCATACACTTTACATATAAACTGAGCCAACTAGAGTACCAAAATTCACCCATAAACCAAAACTCAAAGAGTTTCACACTTTATCATTCAACTTAAACACCAATAACCCGCAAGCATAGGTTTTATTCACAGGACAATGTAAAAATTAAAATTCAAACTCAATTTCAAGCTCGCTAAAGTAAAATACAGCAAACCCAAATAAATTTTTCCATATTCTATCACATTCATCCCAACAAAATAAAAAATGACACACTACACCCAAATTTTGTATTCGCAAGAGGAAAATTTACCATTTTCACATAGAATATCTGATACAAGCATAAGGAACACCAAGAGCACAAGGTATTGTCTAAGGTTCAAGGCTTTGGAATTAGCAAGCAATTAAAGACTTTTTGGAGTGTTTTTAAGCCTTGGTCAAGAGAAGGAAGGAGGAGAACTTATACACTCAAGAGGCGCCCTAAGTTAGGGTTGTTATAGTCTTTTAAGACTATCTTTTTACAGTCCAAAGGAGAAACCTTCATTAAGGGTATTTTACTTAATTGGCATGTAATATTATAAATAGACAAGTAGCCATCTATTTTCACTAGTTTTGAGATAGTGAATTGAATGAATTTTTGTATTAAAATTTTAGTGTTAGATTGTATTCTTTCTCTTCTCCTTAAGAGAGGAAAAACTGAAACATGACCCTTGATACATTTGAAATTGTTTTTCACTTGTCTTGCATAATTTGGCAAGAAAGGTGTGCTTGAGGAAGTATGAGTCCTTTGGATCACCTAAGAGGAAGGTTTGGGCTTACATTGGTGATGTGTGTTTGAAGGTTTGATACACCTTCTACTGCTATTCATTGGTGGAAGTAAAGGTCTTTCTACTATCTTTACATTTTATGCAATCTTCTTCTTCATCTCCCTTCTAGTGTGTTGTTTTTCTCTTGTTTGCTTGCTGATTTTTGTTATCTTTAGTACCAATTTCGTGTTTAGCCTTCCTTTAGGCTATCATTTGGTATCAAATCCTTGGTTAGGGTTGTTCCAACATCCCTAAATCTTGGTTTTAGGGTTCTTATATAGAAAATCTCATTAAAAAAGAGTCAAAAAATCAGAAAATACAATAAAAGAAGAAGTGTGTCTTGTGTGTTTATTGTAGATCTGAATTTTTCAAGTTAGATCTACAAGTTTTTATTGTGTTTTGAAGGTCTCTAGTTCTAGATCCTTTCTCTCTAGAACATAGAGAGTCTAGATCTATTTCTAGAGTGAAGTTTGGTTGATTTTGAGCTAGATCCACCATTGTTGTGGCTTGTTTGAAGCTTTTTGGAGAAGGTGACATTTTTAGCTTGTGTTGGTGACTTGATTTGTGGCTTAATTTTAGTGGGTTTAGTTTGTCTTAGCATAAGGAACCTAGATCTACAAAAAATCAAATTTTGACTCCATTTGCTTGTTGGTCAAACTTGGTCAACACTTGAATATTCATCTTGTTCATCCTTGATCTTCATATCTTAGTGAAGAAGAATATTCAAAAGGTGTTGTTTGATCCAAAAAAATAGGAAGAAAGAGAGTGAAAAGTTGTTGGTCCAAAAGCATATTCAAAGAATATTTCATTCTTCTAAAAGAAGGAGGGGGCAAGGAGACAAAGGGACAAACAAGTACATTTGAAAGTACGGGGGGGGGGGGGGGGTGAGGACCAACTCATTTTGAATTCATTTGAAGCTACAAAAAGGCTTTAAAAACCTCCATTTTTACTCTAAAACCTAAATCCTTTCATCCCTAAAAGATTTCTGGGCTGAAACAAGGTTTTGGAAAAATTGAAAATTCAAAAAGTGACAACCAACCGCATAGTGCCACGTCATCACTCGTGCTTAACCAAAATTCGACTCTAAAATTAGATTTCCTAGTTTGTAATTTTTTATTCTAGTTTCTTTTAAGCTAATTCTATCACTAATTAGCAAATTAGTAAGTACCTACTCAAGTAACTTGCTAATTATTGTTGATTCTCGAACACTTGTGAAGCCAAGTGTGAGGTAAGGTTGAGTGTGAGTAAAGTGAGTCCTTTGAACTAACTTGTTTTCTAGTTTTGTAGGTTGTGTTGCTTGCTGTGCTTTTGCTTTTTTAGGTACAATTGACCATAGAAGCCGAGGATTCTTCATCCCAATCCTTGGGAAATGATATAATGGGAGCCTTGAAGGCTCACTTTGAGGCTTTTTCCCCGAAAATGGAGGATAATAATGATGCCTTGAGAAGAGACTTGAAGGGTGGGTTTGACATTATAAAAGGTGATTTAGGATCCATGAGGCATGACATAATTAGAATTAAAGCTAGGGTTGATAGACTATGTCCACCAAAACCTCCACAAAATTCAAACCACCAATTCCAAACCCATCATTAACCAAATCCAATGCCTCTTCTCCACAAGTTAGAATACAAGGAGAATGAGGTCAATCCTTAATATGGAGAGAAAATAGATGATAAGGTACAAGAAGAGTATGAAATAAAGAGGGTAAGGGAAAGGGAAACCATGGGTAGTAAAGTTAGAAGGAAAAACAAATGCTTGATTGTGGATCTTGTCCACAAAGAATCCTTATTACTCACTAACCCAAATACTAGAATTTTGTCTAGTATTTTCTGTTCTCATGTGCAGGTTCAAGACCCTAGAATCCCCAAGGAGAAGCCCAAGGAAATTCCCTTCAAGCCCTTACCGAAAGTCCCAATTTTGGGATAAGTGTTGAAGAAGTGAATCCAAAGGGAAACCATTGACATATTCCCTTGTAATGTTGATCATGAGGGCTGTAATGATGTAAAACCAAGTGAAGAAAACACTTCTCATAATCTACAAGGTAACGAAGCTATTTTCTACACTCCTAAAAACTTGAATTGTTGTGATATGGCTAGTAGTAGCCAAAGTGGTGTAGTTTCGAATTTTATTAGTAAAGAAGTGTATGAATCTCCCTTTTGTGATACTCTTCATGTTGATAGGTTGCATATGGACCAAACTCTTGTTGTGAGTACGCAAGCACTAGTTATCCTTTAGACGACAAAGTTAATTCTTTTCGTAAGAATGATTTGTGTCCATCTAGTGCTCGCACTTATAACTTGCATAAGGTTCCATTTCCATGTGAAAAGAGTATTCACACACTACATGACCTTCTTGTAGATGATAGCACCTTGGGTGATGTCTTCACACTTGATTCCTTCCTATACTACCTCTTTGTCTATGATGATAACCATGCTAATTTTGAATTGGTATTATGTAGAGGTATTAAGTTTTGTGGCTGGTTTTATTTCTTTAATGATGATGATTGTGAGTTTTGTAGCCTAGTGAAAGGAGTGGGTCATGTCGGATTATCCCCTTATCTTCTACTCCCATTTGACCCCGGAATACTCTTGAGATGTGAAGGTTATAGTTTCTGGTCATGCTCACTTAATTTTGATATTGATGCTATTCATGTATTTGGTATCCTTTATGCTAAGATTTTTATGTCACAAAACAAGGATATGTGGGTGTATGTCAAGTGTGAGAAACCACGGGTTGATAATATGAGTGTGGTACTAATACTAACCCTCCTACCAAGAGGATTGTGTGTTTGTTTTGCTCTCTCTTTGATTTTGCAAGATCTGAATTTGAGGACAAATTCCTTCAATATGGAGAGGATTATACAAGCACAAAGATCACCAAGAGCACAAGGTATTGTCTAAGGTTCAAGGCTTCGGAATTAGCAAGCAATTAAAGACTTTTTGGAGTATTTTGAAGCCTTGGTTAAGAGAAGGAAGGAGGGGAACTTACACACTCAAGAGGTGACCTAAGTTAGGGTTATTATAGTCTTTTAAAACTATATTTTTACACTCCAAAGGAAAACCCTTCATTAAGGGTATTTTAGTCAATTGGCATGTAATAGTATAAATAAACAAGTAGCCTTCTATTTTCACTAGTTTTGAGATAATGAATTGCATGAATTTTTAAATTGTAATATTAGTGTTAGATTGTATTTATTCTCTTCTCCTTAAGAGAGGGAAAACTGAAACTTGACCTTTGATACATTTGAAAGTGGTTTACACTTGTCTTGGGTAATTTCGCAAGAAAGGTGTGCTTGAGGAAGTGTGAGTCCTTTGGGTCACCTAAGAGGAAGGTTTGAGCTTACATTGGTGATGTGTGATTGAAAGTTTGATACACCTTCTAGTGCTATTCATTGGTGGAAGTAAAGGTCTTTCTACTATCTTTACATTCTATGCAATCTTCTTCTTCATCTCCCTTCTAGTGTGTTGTTTTTCTCTTGTTTACTTGCTGGTTTTTGTTATATTTAGTACCAATTTCGTGTTTAGCCTTCCTTTAGGCTATCTATATATCCATCAAGTTAAGGAATAACAAAACATACCTTATTTTTGTAGATAAAGTGAAGTGAAGAAAAAGTTTGGTGTTTTAGGGCTTGCTCCATATGGTTTGGTTGAAGGGAGAGGGTGTATGACACTTTGGGTTGTAAGTAGGGAAAAAATATAGCTTGGGGGTTTAAATAGAGGTAGATCAAGTTGGGTTTTGACACAGTCAAAAAAATAAATATATTAGGCCAATAGGGTCGGGCGCAACGTAAGCTTCAATGTGAGAGACATGCTCCATGGCACGAAGCCCAATGGGGGAACCTTCTAGTAGCCTATGAAAAGTTACCTAGTGTCATGGGCTACATGAAGAGAGTCAAGCTCCACGATATGAATCCCAGTGCATAGGATTTCCAGTGAGCTATTATGACTTGCCCCGTGGCACGGGGCTCGATCAAGGGATTGCCTTCACAATATTGACCTTATATTACTTGGCTAGACTTTTTCTTAGTACAATTTTCATTCTGAATTTCTCTTTTATAATGTTCACCAACCTTTTATAACCTAAAAATCAGTAGAAAAACAATAAAAATAGTTAGAAAAGTGGGTTTCCTCCCACTAAGTGCCTAAGTTTTGGTCACGGCAAGACTCATGTTTTTGTATTTGTTTTTTTCAAATAGAAATCCTACACTATTATATTACATTCATGGGACCGCCTCTCATGTAATGCATAATTTAGCATCATGGCATGACCAATCACTCATTAGAGAGCTGCATCGACATCTTCTGTCGGTATTATTCTTCACCCCGATAGTGTTTAACTCTTGGTCTATTCACTAAGAACATCTTTCCTTTTTCTTTGTCAATTAGTTCAACATCCCTATGAGTATTTATCTTTACTACTTCAAAAGGGCCTTACCACTTAGACTTTAGTTTACCTGGAAACAACTTCAACCAAGAACTAAACACCAACACCCTCTGGTCGGTCTCAAATAAGCGAGGCATAATATGTTTGTAATTCCATATTTTAGTCTTCTCATTGTAGAGCTTTGCATTCTCGTAGGCATGCAATCTGAATTCCTAAATTTCACATAAATATATCATTTATTTTTGACCTGCTAACTCAGTATCAAGGTCTAACTTTTTTAAAACCCAATACCTTGATATTCTAACTCAACTGAAAAATGACATACTTTCCAAAATACTAACTATAGGGTGATGTCCTAGTAAAGTCTTTTACGCTGTCCTGGATGCCCACAATGCATTATCAAGTTTTAATTCCCAATCTTGCATTGTGCATTTACTATCTTCTACAAAATTTACTTCACTTCGCGATTTGAGACCTCTTCTTAGACACTAGTTTGGGGATGATATGTTGTGGCAACCTTGTATCTAACCCCATACTTAAGCAACAAATTCCAGAACCAATTATTAATGAAGTGTGTATTACCATCACTAATAATACCTCTCAAGGTTCTAAACCTTGTAAACATCTGCTTCTTTATAAACTTAACTACCACCTTAGAGTCATTGATGGAGAGCGTTGTTGCTTCCACCTACTTGGAAACATAATCCACTGCAACTAGAATGTACCTTTTTCTATATGAAAAAGGGAAAAGGCCCATGAAATATATTCCCCACACATCAAATATCTCCACCTCCAGAATATTGTTCAAAGACATCTTATGCCTTTTAGAATAGAACCCATACCCTGACACTGGTCATACTTTTTTGTAAATATGGTTGTATCCTTGAATAAGCTGGGCCAAAAGAAATCAAACTATAGTACTTTCTGAGTTGTCTGCTTACCATAATGATGGCCTCCATATGAAGATGAATGACAACACTCCAAAACCTACTTTACTTCATATTCTAGTTATATCTTTTGCTTACTCAGCTCGGGCCCTATTTAAATAAATATGGCTTATCCTATATATAGAATAGAGACTCATGGTAAAACCTCTTTCTTTGCTAACTTGTGGTCTCAGGTAGATACACCCTGCTCACTATTAAGGTAAAGATTCTGAATACCAAGGTAGCTGTATGACGCTCAATGCCAAGAGCTTTTCACCGAGAAACTCCTCCCAAATCTTGCTATTATCAAGAACATAGACCAACTCTCTAACCTAGATTGATGATCTGCTACTTGGTTTTTTGATCCATTTCGATCTTTGACCTTCAAATCAAATTCTTGTAATAATAAAATCCATCTAATAAACTAGGGTTTAGAATCTTTCTTACTGAACAAGTACCGAATAGCTGCATGATTTGTGTACAAAGTAACTTTCTACCCACTAAGTATGATAGCTTATCAAATGCATACACTAGAGCCAATATTTATTTTTCTATCACCGTGTAATTATCCCGAGTTACATCAAGAGTCTTACTTGCATAATAAATCAAATAAAAGTCATCTTTTTGCTACCCCAACATGACTTCCACAACCACATTGCTAGCATCACACATTAATTCAAAGGGTAACTCCTAGTTGGGAACAATTAATATAGGTTCCTCAATCAAACTTTTATTCAAAGCCTCAAAAGATTACACATAATTATAACAAAATTAAAATTTTACATCTTTCTCAAGAATTTTGCACATGGGCCTTGAAATCTTGGAGCAATTACTGCCTATAAAACTAAGCATGCCCAAGAAAACTATGCACACCCTTCAGAGATATGGGTGGAGGTAGCTTCTCTATGACCTTGATCATGGCAAGATCAACTTCAAGCCTCTTTGGGACACTTTATGGCCAAGGACAATGCCTTCACTAAGCAAGAAGGAAAACTTCTCCTAGTTAATACTAGAGTCATCTCTTTATATCTTGCAAGTACCCTATCAAGATTTTGTAGACATACTTCAAAAGAGTTGCACACATACTTTAAAAGAGGTATCAAAAATAGAAAAATAATCCATAAATACCTAAACAAAGTTTTCCACCATGTCATATATGATTGCCATCATGCAGTGTTGGAAAGTAGAGGGTGCATTGCATATCCCATAAGGCATGTGCTTGAAGGAATAGGTACCATAAGGACACGTGAATATCACTTTGTCTTGATCTTAGGGAGAAATAGATATCTGATTATAGCCTGAATATGACACGACCCGAACCAGGGCCTAGTCGTGTCAGGTATCTCATGTCCAACTAGGACTAAAGAAAACCCCCAATACCGCACCGTTAACTACCCTACACCCCATGTCAGATGAATTTTGAACATATAATAAGATAAAATAATAATAATTTAAAGACATTAGATGAAGTCTATAACCATAACCAAACAGCCACAACCAAGTGTCCAACCAATGCCAATACCAATACTAACACTAATACCGACACACTCATTCTCATAGTAGTCCAATAAAGCCTCTGATCAGAATTAAAAAATTATCAGGTTAGGACATGCCCCCGACTTTAGCCAAAACTAAGACCAAAGAAATAACAATAATGAAAAAAGTCCATAGCATGAAATAGAGTCTTCTAGAGTATGGAAGCTTACCACTTTAATCTAACTCAAAGTTATCCCCGCCAAGTCATTGAACAAGAGGAATGAAAGTATGGCCAGTTCATGCATAGCATGGGGATACAGTGCCCGAAGACAGTTAGTTGAGTGAATGCTATTATGTAACTCAGGTATAATGATAAAATAATGCCATTAATTTAAAACTAAATTAAATAGCCATATGCAATAATATACATATATATATATTATGTCAAGATAGGGGATAGGGTTTAGCATGCATTAAAATCTTAACATGATCTACGTAGCTTTACCATTAGAATTCACCCATATGCTATATGGGTCCAGTTTTACCCCTTGAATAGGCACCAACCCGTGTAGCCACACAAACCAGTGATATCATAGGGGTCGAGGATTCCCATGTACCCTTCACCATCCATGATACATATATACAAGTATACACTTGGTGGATTCTTGTGTACCCCACAAGAATAAGGACACCAAGATCAACCCTCATGTTGGCAAACATGAGTTTCCAGTGTCCGTCCGTCAGATTCACACCTTCACAGCTAGCTATCACAACCCCCGTTATTGCCTAATTATAGCATTTAGCATATAACTAAACCACCAATTCTAGGAGTCAATTATCAAGGTATTACAAAATGGTGTTGTCATACCGACTATAGCTTGTAAGAAATGTCATTAGCCAACACTTAAGGGATTCCCATATACCCTACAGATTCCATTATTAAAATTACTTAGGGGATTCCCATGTAACCCACAAGGTTTTCAATTCAATTGAATTTGTATCCATCAAAGCCTTTATAAAGTCCTTCATCAATTATTTTCATGGTTATTCCCAAGCCTTAGTTCAAAAACACAATTCAATTTATGACAATATATTTCTCATTATGACAATATATTACTCATTGACAATTTCACAAATAGGTTGAAAGTGTGCCATTATCAAAGACAAACTCATCAAATTTTGGAATTCAACCATGACCCCTCAATTAAATCACCATTCCCATTCACCCACACATGCAAAACCAAAATTAAAATATGCATAATTACAATTTAAACCATATAAAACAATATTCAACAATATGCGTTCAAACCCCTCAACCTTGGTTTCAAAACCACCATTAATGATTCCTGAACAATGCTTAAAATATATGATTTAGTAAACTAACAATGAGGGAAGATTCACATGCCTGAATTACAAAGATTCACAGAGAAAAAATGATCCTTAAGTCCTTAGATGACCACTTTAGAGAAACCCTAGCCAATTTTTCTTGAGAGGATTTTTGAGAGAGTAAAAGGGATGTTTAATCTTCTAAAGTATGGAATGAATGACCAAAACATATTATAGGGACATGGGATCTTAAGGGTTTTAAGTGATAAATGTCCAAAGTTCCCCAACTAAAAACTGTAAAAAGTCGTCCTTGGTTATGAGTCTACCTATTGACTCATCACCACATCATACGACTTCTATCCTTGAGTCATACCCCTACCTATTAACTCTCTTGGTGAGGTTTATGGGTTGAATCATTTTGTCACTGTATTAAATCTATCTTAAATATCTTTTGGTAAGATTATTCATGTATGAGTTCAATTCATTTCTATCTTGAATTTAATAATGCAATTGTTTGTTCAAATTAGGAAAATATAAATTTTTATTTGTCTCTAATGTACTTCAATTGTGGGATTGTATTTTTCTTTCTTCTCTATTGTTCATCAATTTCTTTATTATCCCTTCAATCTCTCTATTTTGTATCTCATTCTATATAAACTGGTATCCAAGCAAGTTAAAGAATTATTCCACAATTCTTAATCTTTGGCTTGCATTATTTGAAAATATAAAAAACTAAAATAAAATTCGAATCTAAAATCTAAGTGATTTTAAGTGGGTATTGTTGGGTTTTGTTGGAAATAGTTTAAAGTTCTTGAATATCAAATTCGGGAGCATTTAAAGTTGATTTTGCACTATTTTCCCTCATTTTCACAACTGAAATTTCAACACTTTCTAGAGTAAAAATTTTGAGTAGTTTTTTATCTCACACGTGTAAATTTTACCCTCATCTTTTGGATCTAAGTTGATTTAATCATGGGTAAACTATCTTAGTTTTCAATTTTGAGATCTAAAGATGAATTTGATGTTAATTTTAGATTAAAAAATTAGGCATTTTTTCTTGTACAAATTTTAGTGGAATTTGAAAGTTTTAGTTGATTCCTTACTTTGAAAACTATTGATGATGCTTAAAAGTATCTCATATTGATTGGGTAAACTTGATTTGAGTTGGATCTTGATAGATTTGATGAATTGCTGTTTTGAGCTTGTTTTGAGTAATTTTTTTTCTCAAATTCTAAAATTTGAGTTGGTTGATTTATAGGTAAATCGTATTGTATGCCAATTTCATTAGCTAGATTGCCTTGAGTATTAGTTCTACTTGTGTTATATAGTTATTTGTGTTTGTATTTTATTTTGTGTGAATTTCTTTGTACTGTTCTCTTTTTAGTTTCATTGTGTGTTTATTTTGTTCCTTGTCCTTTAGTGTATTTTATCCTTCTTTGTTATTGACATAAACTTTGCTCTAAACCAATACTTGAAAGCTTACTTTGAGATTATTTAAGATTATAGAACCATGAAAAGACTAAGGAATACCCTTGAGTGGTAAAAGACTTGAGTGGTGAGATTATTTAAGTGTAGTCCTAAAAGCCTGCGACCTTTGAGTGTATACAAGAGAGGAAAGAAAATTGAGTGTCATCATTTTTGTTATACACGTGAGGGAGTGACTTGTAAATTCCATTATTTTACTAACCACTTTTCTTGTCCCATTTTTGTATTATATAGGTTCAAGGAATAACAATAGAAGTTTTAATGTCAATGGAGAAAGAAGAATTTCCTCTTACAATTCTACTTCTAGTAAGAATTATTATGAAGTTTTTCATGATTATTACAATAGTGCTTCTACAATATAAGAGAGAATGAGACTAATGAAAGTTTGATTAAACTTGAGGTCATTGTGGAGGAATATGATAGTAGTTGCACATATGATTGTATCTTAGGTAGAAAAATTATAATATACCAACATCATTGATCCTTCTTTGGTTGAGTGGTTGGGAATACCTATTCTTATAAAAATTTCACCATATAAATTTGGTGGAAGAGTGGTCCACAAATAGGTAAAGATCATTGTTTACCATGGGAAATATAAAGAGGAAATTTAGTGTGATGTCTACCCTTTTTCTACTTTCTTGGTGTGGTTAGGTACTCCTTGGTTCAAGCATAATAAATTTTGGTTTGATAGAGATTTGAAAAAGTTTATTGTTGTAGATTTTATGGAATGAAAGCATGTCTTAACTCTCATGGCTATTAAGGAATCTTCAATGAAGTCAAGAAAGTGAAAATGAAGACTACTAACTTGAAATTTAATATGCAAAGTCATTCCAACAATTCCAGCAGAGCCTTTGAAGCATCTAAAGATGTCAAGTTGAAAATTAATATGAAGAGTCATCCCAATGACTCAAAGAGGACCCTTGAATCCTGTTGCACTTCTAGTGAATTGAATGAGAAAGAAAAAAAAAAGGAGTAAGTAAGTGGATAGTGATAATTCAAGTGGACAAAAAGAAAAGGATATTTAGAATGAAGTGAGTGAGTGGATACAAGTACTAAAGAAAAGTGAGTTGAAAGATGAGAGTGAATTGTCGCAAGAAAAAAAAAGAATAAAAGTGAACCAAGTGAGAGAGAAAAATAATAGAAAAATAAGAGAATATGAGTGAGTGGGTTTCTTATTCTAACTACCCTTTGGATTCTTGTTCTTCTAATGTTTTCACTTCTTTTATATGCCTTATTGAAAAAGAACATAAAAAGGATGACTCAATATAAAAAAAAATTCAAGAATTGAAAGAAGTGAGTCAAGTTGAGGCTACTTTAAGTGAGCAAGTAAGCTTAATTTTAGAAGATTAAGGTAAAGAAGGTTCTTTAAGTTTTCATCAAGGTAAAAAGGCTAATACTAACTCTTTAGTTATTTCAAATAAGTTTCATAATGACTTGAGTGTGAGTGTAAAACCATATTTTGTTGAGGCTAATGATTTCTTACAATGTGTCAATAGATAATGGATGATGGCCATACACTAGTTGAATATGATTGTGGAGCTAAAATTGTTATTAATTGAGAACTTAAAATGTTTCAAGCTAGTGTTATTTCAAATATAAAAAAAATGGTATTTTCTTGAATTATCTTAAAGAAGATAAATATATTTCTTTATTAGCTACTAGGAACACTAAAAATGTGATTGATGACGAATCTCTTTGCAAGTGAGTTTGATTGTAGGAATTCTTTATCTTGTAAGGAAATGAATATGCTTTATGATAGTACACATGGAATGGATCATGCAATGTGTCATAATATTCTTTTTGAGCCTAAAGAATATCAGATTTTTAAAATATCCAACAAGTCTTTATTTGGTGAAAGTATTTAAGAAAATTTAAAAAGTAACTTTTGTGTTTATAATGTGAATCATTATTTGAATTTTCCTAATCTTGATTGTGTCATTTATGATGATCATAATTTGAAAATTGAATTTAAAAGTGTGAATACTATTGATGAAATTCAGTTGAATGATTCATTCCTTATTGTCTCACATGCACTTAATGAAAATGACGATCCAAAATTTAAAGAGTGCATGACTTGTGAAAATCATTTTTATGGCTTGCTTAAGGTTGCTAATTGTTTGGATGTTAGCAAGCTAACTCCCAAATTTTATATTGAAAGTACTTCTTGGGTTAAAATGTACTCTAAAATTGAAGAAAATCTTTTAAAAATTGGGGGAGGCACAAAAGATTGAAGTAGTAAATTGATAGATGCTAGTTTTTGGGTCAATTTATTTACTTACTCTAATCTTGCCTTTGAGGATATTATTTAGGGTTAATTTTTAAATGCTTCTATAAGGAAATGTAAATATGATCCAATTGAAGTATCGCTAAATATTTATGGGTATAATGTGAAAATTCTTCTTTTGATGAGTTTATTAACCTTGTTGATCTATTTGTAAAACACCATCAAGAGAGGATCTACAACGAGGTAAGATATCGTAGGATACAAAAAGATTTGAGGTATCTTTTCCTTCTAAATCCAAGAATAATTTGTCTAAATGACTAATGCTTATTTTTTGGCTTTCTAAATCCATGAAGGTAAATTTCTATGCCTTTGACATTCATGGCAGCAACTTTGTTATAATTAATGAGAATTATTAAATGTTGTTTTTTTTATTCTTGTTGTGAGTTACTAAGTGAGAAATACAAGAAAGCTTTGGAATTGATGCTTGTGTTTGATCACGAAATGCATACTTGTATTTAAGATTTGTGAATGATATTATTAGTTTTTTAATCATGTGGTTAGAAAAGTACAATTCAATTGTAAATTAAGGAACTATTTGGTCCAAGTTGTTGAAGAAACTAGTTGACTTAAAAATTCTAATGTGTAGAATTATTAGTTTCTTTAACCATTTTTATTGTTATGGTATACTTTTGAGTCAAGTTATTGATACTATTCTTGAAAAATTGATTTATATGAGATCTTATGATTCTTGTCTCTATCACAAAAGTGTGTACTTTTGGGAGTGGTATGTAACTTATTTGAAAAAATATTTTTTGTCTTGTGTACAAATTTACCTCTATGATTTGTAAGGCTAGAACTCGAGGTCTAAATTTTTCAATAAGGGGAGAATGATGCATGTTGGAAAAGTACTTATAACATTAAATGATTTCAACTTGACATCAACATCCTAGAGTGTTTCAAAAGAGTGTGGAAGCTAAAGAACCAATATAAGAGAAGATAAACATTATAGTTAGATTCGTTTGTTCATAGTATAATGTACATGTTATTAAGATGCATTTATGTCTTTTTTTTTAATTTTAAGTTAGCCCTATATATATATATATATATATATATATATATATATATATATGGTTAACTTTATTGGTGAGGTTTATGGGTTGAAGCTCTTTGTATCTACATTGGATCTCTCTTAAATATCTTTTGATAAGATTATTCAAGTATGAGTTCAATTCTCTTCTCCCTTGAATTGAATCATGTAATTGTTTATTCAAATTAGGTAATTAAAAATCTATATTTATCTCTAATTTACTTTAGTTGTGGGATTATTTCTTTTTTTTTTGGTCGATATTTCATCTATTTTTTTAATTATTTTTTCAATCTCTTTATCTTGTATCTTATTTTACATCAAAGAATGTGTAGCTGATTCCATAAGTAATTGATAAAATTGTAAAATTTCAATATGAATCTCCCCCGATTCTATCAAATTTTCCCCAATCAAAGCCTTTAACTCTACAATTTGCTTTTTTGTTTCTTTCCTTTCATGAGTGTAGTGAGATACTTGTTGTTTGCATCTCCCAATTTAATCCAACTAATTCTAGATCTCTGCTTGAGGATACTCTCCACAATAAGTGACCATTTCTCTAGAAACTTCAAGGCTTCTTTCTCCTATATAGCCATTCTGTTAAGTAATTCTAAGTCAGATAGTGCTAAATATTAGTTACTTGTTGTTGAGCTTGATCTACCTTTCTAACGGACTAACGGACAGACGGACTGCCGTGGAGTCAGTCCTAATCTAGTGGGTGACTCCTAAGATCATTTCTATACATATAAATGTGCTAATGGGTGACCCCTGAGTATGCCAGTTATATCTAATAGGTGACATCTCGTTCCTACGCTAGCTATGTAGTTCTGGAACTTAGGGATTGCTTTTGAGGATCTCTGTCCTTTCTAGCGGGTGAGTCCCCATCCCTAGGCTTACTCGGTGCTGAATCCTACTCCCATCTGAAAGACACTGAACTGGATAACTCAGCTAAACTGAATAACTTAACTGAACTAATAAGCTGAACTGATACTAATTTACTGAACTGATACTAGTGGTATTGTTTAGCAGAGCTAAACTAAGTTTACTGAGTTCCCTTGACTGAAGGAACGTACTGAGTTTGAGGATTGATTGAGAGCACGGAAATTACTGAGATTGCTAGGAATACTTTTGTAACTGAGATCACTGAGATTACTGAGTACCGAGGTTACTGAACTACTGAGACTGCTGAGATTTCTGAGTTTTCCTGAGTCACATGACTAACTGAATTCTATAGACCATGGCTTGACTGAGAGTATCATGTTAACATGAAATTGTACTAGGCACATGGCTATATTATTTTGGGTACAAATACCCCCAGGACTCGAGGGAAGGAAATTGACTGACTTGATCATAAGGATAGAGTCCACAATTCACAATATCATAAGTAGGGGATTTCATACTACACTTGGTTCTCAATATCTTATACATGGAAGAGGATGCGCACAACATGTATATACTCGTGTTGCTTCAATATCATACTTATTCCATATCACAATAATAACACACAATAATAACATGGAGTTTATGTGGAATCATAAAAAATAGAACATGGGCTTGTCATTTAAGCACTAATTAAGTCATAAAAACATGGATTCTATCATTCTTGGCATTTTATCAAACACCTTACATGCACAACTTTGGGCATAGATGTACTTATTAATTTGACAATCTTAATCCATCCAAACTTCATGGGTTTCAACTAACCTATTGACATGCTTCATGAAAAACTCATCAAGATACAACCTTGAATCCAAACAACAATCATCAACATGAATATAATCATAACACAATAAGAAAATCATAATTTATAATTTAAAACATGATTCTTGAGCTTCATGGATGAAAGGGACCCATGGATGAACACTATGCATACCTTAAAGCTTGATCTTGAAAGAGATCTAATGTTTCTTGAAGAAATCCTTAGGCTTGTTCTTAATTTTTCTTGACTAGGGTTTAACCCCTTTGGGAGAGAATGTTCTTGTTCTTGAGGAGATGATCTTGAGAGAAAATCCTAATATTGTGGTTGAGAGTGTATGAGAGAGCTTTTTGAGATGTTTAACTAAAGAGAATGAAAGATAATACGCTCTTTGAGGGTTATAAGTCATTAGAAGTAAAGGAAAAGACCAAAATACCCTTGCAAAAATGTCGCTCAATTTCTGAAAAAAAATAGCTGATGATATTCGTGATAAGTCATCAAGATGGTGATAAGTCATCATGAAATGTTGTCATAAAAGGGTGAAATCTTGATTTTCTGGTTAAGGTTGACGACATTGGTGATAAGTCATCACGGGCGTGACAGCTTATCACAAAATGTCTTCACTGGGATTAGAAATTTGCCCAGGGCTGACGACATTGGTGATAAGTCATCACATTTGTGATAGCTTATCACAAATGTTGTCACTTAGTTTCCCAGCCTGACATGCTGGAGTAAAATTAGTATAACTCCTTGCTCCGATATCGTATTTAGTAAAAATTGGTATTGTTGGAAAGATAATTCAATTATATATTATTTGGTAGATCATGAGATCAAAATTTTGTAGTATAACAAGAGATATGCTCATTCAAAGTTGACTATAGCAATATCATTCCCAAGAATTCAATTGGTAAGGAATATTTTGATTCGTTTGATAGCTGAGAGTTATTTGAAGACTTAATATACATCTAAATTGCTCATAAAACTATAAAAGAACCATGATGTACTATGCATGATCTTGAAATGTGGCGCTAATATTGGTTTGAATTTTTGGGGTATTACAGATGATAGATAGATGGATGGATGGATGGATAGATGGATGGATGGAAGGATAGATGGATGGATAGTTGGATAATAGATGGATGGATAGATGGATGATAGATGGATGGATAGATGGATGCATGGATGGATGGATAGATAGATAGATATAAAGTTTAATAAAAATCAATCACATTAATTACAAAGAAAGATAAAAACAGTTAACAAAATATTTTGGAGTTTAAAAAATTTAAAAAAAGAAGAGAAAAAGATAAATGGTCTTCTTGTACATTAACTAATTGAGAGTTAGGAGTATGAAATGCTTGAGATTTACGGACATTACAAATATTTAAGAGTAGACTTTTTGTAATTGAATGTATAAATTAAGGACATAAAAAAAAAGTCATCCCGGTACAATAAAGCTACCACTATGCGCAGTGTCTGGGGAAGGGCCCTACCGCAAGGGTGTATTGTACGCAACCTCACCTTGTATTTCTACCAGAGGTTGTATAAATTAAGGACATGATTTTGTAAAATAAAGTAATTGAAAGAAATAAGAAAAAATATCAAAAAAGAAGAAAAAAGAAAAGTGGAAATGGAGGACATAGAGAGGTGCCACATAGGCATCTCTATAACCCTCCTTTATATATATATATATATTGATTCTCTATTGTCTATATAAACGGATTTTGACTGTCATTAATGAAGTATTTTTAAAATTTCTATAATTTAAAATAAATTTACAATATAAATAAAGAGATAAACATCCATTACTCTCTCCCCCGTGATCTATGACTAAAGTTTTTACGAAACACTCCAACTTCACGGGATCCTATTATCCCCTTAAGTCAATTTTAGCATATTTTGTCACTCTTTTGTATTGATGTAGCGCCTTGCGTGAAGTTAAACACCTGAGGCACATGAAGGGCTGTCATGTGCCATGTCAGCTAGAAACATTGACAAAAATATGCTAGAATTTAGTTCAGGAGGGTAATAGGACCTCCGTAAAGTTGGAGTGTGTCGTAGCAAATTTGGTCCTTATTTTCGGGGGAGGGATACTAGATGCTTATCTCATAAATAAATAATCTTTTAATAGTTTGTTATAAAATATAATCTATTTTTGTTAATTAATTTTGTATTATCTGCATCAAAATATATTTATAAAGTTGTCACATTATAGCTTTCATTATTATTAATAAAATTAATTTTTTATTATGTTCATTTATTTCTTTATATAATGCCATTTGCTTTTATAGCCAATCAATATGTTTTCCTTTTCTATTCAGGACAAACATAGTATTTTTATAGATAATTTGTTACGTAAATTTTAAAACAAAAATCATAATTTTTTGAAAGTTAAAAACAGAATGAAAAAGAAACAAAGGATGACAATGTAAGGGTAGCATAGGTATTTAGAAAAGTTAATTAGGGAAAAAGGGGGCAAAATGATTATTTTTCAAAGTTAAGGAGGGAATTTGACTTTTAAGATAAAAATAGGGAATGTAAATGATTTTCACCCTTTAACTAAAAATATATAAGAAAAAATGAAACAAAAATATTTCAAGAAAAAATTAAAAAAAAAAAAGAAAAGAATTAGCAGAACAAAAAAAGTTGAAAGATAATTATGGCTCCTTTCAAATTACAAAACAAATTGCTCCTTGTTAGCTTTCTAATTTGATATGAACTTCATAAATAAAGTGATTTTTTGTTCAACTAATTCTTTTTTCCATTGAAACAAGTCATTAGTTTTGCTCATAAATTTCTCATTCAAAATGAACTTTTTTAAATGAATTTTTTTTCTCAATCTATATCTCCTTGTAGAAGGAATGATAGTGCACCACATTTTTTTCTATTTTTTTTTCAAATGTTTCTTCTTGCCTTGTGAAACATTCATCACTCTTTTTGTAAATTTCTCTATCAAAATAATTTTTTTTCTCAATATATATCTCTTTGTAGGAGAAATAATAGTGCAACATCTCGCCAAAAATCCTTTTATCTTGAAAAGAAATGTTTGTGACATGACCTTTCTTTTTATCTTTTCTAAACGAAACCACATTTCAAAGAAGAAAAAGAGAAGAAAGAGACAAAGTTAAGGAGCTCATTGTTGTTAGTCATTGTTACTGGAATTTTTTTATTTTATAGGCTAAATATAAACAGTTTTGAAAAATGCAAAGCTTATGGTCTTTTGATTTTCTTTTTAGTTTAACGTGTTTTAGTTTTAATGAACATGATTAATTAAGTAATGAATGTAATAAAAATATTTAGAATGTTTTTTAAAAAAGGATATTAATAACATTGATGATGCAACAAATTAAATGTGACTATCTTTAATATTAAGTGAGATTTTATGTTGAGATTTTTATTTTTTAAAAGAGAAGAAATGTCAAAAAAAAGAAAGATAAATACCATTCCAAGTTTTAGAGGCATACCACATCAGCGGACTTACATTCTCCTTTATTAGTATATATTGATTTGTGAGCCATTTGTTTATTTTTCAATGTACATAATAACTTAAGAGTTTAACTAGTATCTACCGTCAGTGAAAACTATTTTTTACCAAGCAAGTACTTTAAAGCCTCTTATAGGTAAGTTTCAGTTATTTTAACTTTTTAATATTTAAATTATAATAAGAAAAATAGTTGTAGAAGGCAACTTGGACTCTCTATTTTAATTAGGAAGGATCAATCAGTCTTCATTGAAAACCATCGAATACGAATTAATTAATAACATCAACCTTCAAAGTAATCAACAAAATAAATCTAAGCTATCACTATCATGATTACTATTTTATGATATAGTTTGCTCTATGTCTAAATTTATATGATACTTTTCACTTCTTGTAATTTGAATTTTTTAATTTTGATCATACAATTAGACGACGTTGAAACTTTTGTTTTTCTCTAAATAAAATTTGCGTATTTAAAATTTTAAAATTTTTATCACAGTATAAGTTATGATAATTATTAATTTAAAATATTTAACAAAGATAAATTTCTTGTAAAAAAGTTAACTCGTTTGATTCTCAAAATCCAAACACCAACAAATAAATTGAGCTAATAAAACTATTATTAGAATTTGTGGCTTAGGGGAGAAAAAATGTGAATAGCATAAAACAACAAGACCAAAGATAAAGGAGTGGAGAGAGGAAAAAACTAAACAATTAAGGAAATGATTTAAAGAAAATAATATGGTAATTAACTATTACCTATTAAACTTACTACTAGTGTAAGATTATGTTTCCACTGATGGTGAAAATAAGTTAAACTCATAACTTAATTGTTCAATCTTCAAGAGCTGCCAGATTTTTTTCTCATATTTTCCCTTTGTTTATATTTTCTAATTGATGAGTTCAAAAGACTTAATTACTCATATTTATAATTTTAATTCGACTAGAAAGAGAGAAAAATTGGAAAGTGATGTCCAATTTATATCCTAATTATTTCTTTTGATAGGAGCGCATTGTCTCACAAATTAAGCTAATACAGACAAGAGGGCGTGAAAAAGAAAAAAGTTTAGCAAGCAATTTTTTTGGTAACAAGCTTGAATTTTTTTTTGATAAAGGAAATATATTTATATATATATATATGTGTGTGTATATATATATGTATATATGTGTGTGTATATATATGTATATATATGTGTATATATATGTATATATATGTATGTATATATATATATGTATATATATGGACTACATGAAGCAATAGATGAACTACTGCTGGTAGTGTTCTTCATGGAAATGTTACTACTAGAATCCAAATTCATAGTTGAGTTGGACAAAACAAAGTTCGAACCACACATAGTATATATTATAGAGTGATTCCCTAAATAAACTAACTTATTACATATTGATCATGAAACTAGATAACTATATATAGCTCTATCTTGATCCAGTTTAAGCTGTGCTTTAGCTTCGTTAGGTGGAGAGGACAAACATTATGGGAGTTGGTCATTGTTAGTTGAGAACTTAGTCGAGAAAGACGATCAGGTACTCCATTGGCTTGTTTAAAGTTATGTTGCACTGCTGGACTCCCCAAGTTAATCAATATTTTCCTGCAAGTAGTAACAAGATCAGTATAAGGATGCATGGGTTGTTGTAAAAGGTGTATGATTTCGACAAAGTCCATTTTTATTTCTATATGATAGATCTATGATTACTAGCCATTAAAAACCCTTTGTGAACAGCTTCCAATTGAGCTATAACATGACAGTGAACTGGTCGTAAAAACCCATGACCCACCTACCCTGAAAGTCATAAACAACTCCCCCTTTACCACAATAGGCTGAGGTGGAACAAAAGCAACCATCAATATTAGGTTTAAAGGTTTCAGTTGCTGGAGGAAACCAGATGATATAAATATTAATACTACTAAGATTATTCCCAAGCACAAGAGTATGGTTAACAAAATCCTTGGTTTTGCTGAGAACAGTAGAAATGCTAAGAAACTTACTTTACCCCTTGTATACATTATTGTTGTAGTTAATCCCGATGTTCCAATGAGCAAACGATAATAATTCCAACCAAATTGGAAAATCATGGTGAAAGGGTGGGTTCAAACTCTTTAGTGTAAGAAGCCAGTGTTGTTGACTGGTATTCACGAGGGGGAGATTAAGTCCTATATTAGAGTAAAATATTTTTGCAATATAACATTGGATAAACAAGTATGAAACTTTCTTTCGAGCTATGTGACATACTGGACAGATAGAAGAAGGAGCAACACCAATATAAAATAAGTAACTATGAATTGGGATTATACCATACGAGCAAAGCCATAGAAATATCTTAAATTTTTCAAGTGTAAGAATATGCCATATCCAGTAGAAGGAAACTGAATATCATTAGATCTTATAAGGGTTTTATAGACGGGTTGGGTGGAAAATATCCATTTTTATTTAAGCCCAATAGGGTTTATTCTGGATATAAAGTCTAATATTTGGATGAATAGAGGCTGCCTTGATGATTATATCTTGGTGGATGTCAAAGGAGATTTTATTCTAATCCCAAGTGGTTCCATTCCAAATATCCGTTAGGGATAACTTAATTGTTCCTCCTGATTAAGAGGTCTATGGAGAAGTTAGCAAAGTGGAGGGGTGTCCATCACCCAACAATAGGACAAAAGGTTAATAGTATGTCCCATTGCAGTGCCCATGCAGTCGCTTAGTTATAAATAGCTCTACCTAAAAGAAAAAATTTCCATATAAAGGAGGTAGAGGATTTTGTTTGTTGGCAATTGTATTTGGAAGTTAAAATGTGAACCTACAAGGTTGAAGGATTAGTAAAAAACCTCTAAGAGAGGCTTGCTAGAAGAGTCTTGTTTTTTGTTTCGTAATGTTAGAGTCCAAGAACTCTATTTTCTTTATGGAAGGTGGCTTTATCCCATGCTAGGTAGTGGAGCTTATGCTTTTAGGTCGCAGATCCCCAAAGAAAGTCCCATTGGATTTGGTTGATAGAGTTACAGATTTTCTTTGAATGTTTGAAGTATTTCATAGTATAAGCGAGGATGGAATTGAAGGTGGATTTTTCTAACACAAGTCTACCCATGGGAGAAAGAAAGTTTGTTTTCTAGGAAGCAAGTTTTTTCCTCATATTGTCAAGAGTAAATTGGAAGTTGCTATATTTAGGTTTCTGGTTTAAAATCGAAAAACCTAAATACTTACCAAAATTGTTAGAAGGATGAATGTTAAAGGTGTTTTTAACTAAAGCAATGATGCTAGTAGAACAATTTGGGGAGACAAAAGCTTTAGACTTAGTAGTATTAATTTTTTGTTGAGAAATTATACTAAAGTAATGCATACATTCATACAGGGTAGTTACAGAATTGACTGTGGCCTTAGATATGAGAGTAAGATTATTCATAAGAATAAAACAAGATAGTGAAGGACCATTAGCATTCAGAGTAATGGGGTGACATTGTAGAATATCTACTTGATGGTTAATATATGTATAAATATATAGGGTGAATTCTTAATATGAAGGGGTCTATCTAGTATGGAAAGGTCATAAGCATAAAAACTAGTCGGAGAATTCTTAATATGCTTCCAGTTAGAGCTTTTGTGATTTGTAGTAAAACAATCTCTAAAATAATTCAAGGTATGAGTAGCAATCCTATTAGGATCTAAAATCCAATTGTCAAGTTCATCCTTACAAAAGAAATTTTGTTTCTTCTACCAATGGAAAGGTGAAAAGATATAGTATTGGCATCCCCGTTACTAAGCCAGTTAATATGAGATCGTATTTTCCAAAAGTCCTCTTCTATATTAAGGACCTCATTATAATCTAATATACGAATAGCCTCAAGTGTGTGAAGAAAAGTACTAGTCGGATAAGCATGACATTTTTGGATTCCTTCAAGTCTCACTAAAATGTGTCTTTTTTTCTTAAAAATACTACCAAAAGTATTTTTGCTCCACTAAGGATATTTTGTCTAAAGCCTTGGAGAGCATCAGAAAATCATTATTCTCCCAACTATTAGAATATATATCACTAAACTTTGGAGGATCCATTCAAAATTTCTCTAGTCTAAAAGGTTTATTAGTGACACGAGAATAATAATTTATTAGGGAAATGAGGAGAAAGTTGTTGTTTGAATGTATTTTTGTGAGATGAGTAATACTGGAGTTGAGACACATAGCAAGCTAGTTATTTGTAGCAAAGACACGATCAATTCATTACAAATTTAGACCCTTACTATTATTGTGCTTCCCGAGATTAGACCATGTGTATTTACTCCCTTTATAGCCAAGTTCTATTAGTTGACAGTTATCAATCCAAGACCAAAATTACAAAATTCTACAATGATTAATAGATCTTCCACCCCATTTATCATTTTGTGATATGGGTGTACAAAGTTGTCCAATACGTTCTCGACCATTCACACGAAGTCAAGCTCAGGAGTTACAAAAACTACAAGCTATGTTCATGCAAATGGCTGCGTGTGAGTTGGTACTTGATCCGCCAAAGTTCTTCAATGTTTTTGTGTGAAAATGAGCCTTGAAGTGTAATAAATTACACTCTAAGGGCACCCCATGATTGAAGGGTAGGAAGGTTATTTGTCCTTCATTTTGTGTGTAATATAAATAGATGCTATTAGGGTTATTTTCAGCACTTAGTTCATTCTTCATATTTCACAACAACAAGTCTTGTAACATTGAATATTTCTCTCTCTCTTGTTCTTGAGAGTAGAACCTGAAATCTGTCCAACAAGTGTAGTTACACGTGTTTTTTCTTGGCTAGAAACTTAAGATCTTGGGGTTCATGAGTTCCTCTTGGTCTAAGTAAGAACTTGGTACTGAAATCTGTTGGTCTTAGGGTCCTTTCTTCAAGTTAGGGTTCATAGATTCTAAGATATCTTTATGTCAAGTTACTATCTTTTATTTTGTACTCTTGAATCTTTGTAGTAACTTAGTGAAGCCTTGTGGGGCTGATTTTCGATTCACTATAGTTACTGCCATTTGTTGTTCTTGTTGTTAACATTGTACTCTTTGTAATCTATCATCTTGTGTTGTTGAACCATTATTTAATGTTATTGTTATCTTCTTGTTCTCCTTGTGTAGCTACTATTTTGGTGTTGGTATTCCTTCAAAATTTCGTGGTTGTTGTTGTCTTCACATATTGGAGTTGTTATCTTCAAGCTCTCGGAATTGTAGTATGTTTGGACTAATTTTGTGGCAGATTTGATACGCTCCAAGTTAGTAGTGTATCATTTGGTATCAAAGCCATCTTTGATTTTATTCTAACAAGATAAATCTTGGGCTTGAGACTTGAAAACTACAAAAAAAAAAAACTAAAATCTGAAAATTCCAGAAATAGTCAAATCTGCTACCTTTGCGTTCTTGGCCAAAAATTGTGATGTGTTGTTGTATGGGCCAAGATTTTCTTATTTTTTTGGCTAGATCTTGTAGTATTTTGCTTGTATAGAGTGTTTCTAGTGTTGGTTTCTTTCTCACCAACACTAAAGGTGTCAAGATCTAAAGATTGAGCTTATAATATTGACTATAGTTGTGGTGCATTGTGGCTGGCTGTTTGTTGTTACTTGTTGTTGACAATTGGTGGTGTTGTGTTGTGTTTTTGAATAAGTTGTTGTTGAGTTCTTGAAGGTCGTTGTGGTGTTCATCAAGTTCTTCATCTTTTCTTACAACTTTAGACAACCAAAAAGTGTGATATTTCAAGAGTTGAAGATGAAAATTGTAAAGCATGTTGTGAGAAGCCTTGAACCCATCATTTCTTAGACTAAGATTCTACTTTTCAGCAACTTTTTCTTATGTCAAGAACCTAGTGTTGTGTGACAAGATACCTTTTTCTTATTTCAAGAACCTAGTGTTGTGTGACAAGATACCTTTTCTTATTTCAAGAACCTTGTGTTGTGGGACAAGTACTTTTTTCTTATTTCAAGAACCTAGTGTTGTGGGACAAGGTACTTTTCTTATTTCAAGATTTATGTTTTCCCTCCAAGACCAATTGTCATCCTTTTCAAATTGTGTAAAGATTTAAATTTCAGAATTGGTGCTTAAATTGTGTGGGACCAAGACCAATAGCATGCTGCCACGTCACCTATTTTGCTACTGTTCACATCACCCATTGTCTACTGTTCACATCATTAATAAGCTCAAATTTAGGTTTTCTAGTTTCTAATTGTTGATTCTTAGTTTCATTACTTGGTTCTAGAACTAATTAACATGCTAGTACACTCCTACTAGGTTGTCAATTAGTCCTCTTGAATTCCCTTGTTCATGTCCTCGTTTAGTTGGGTGCTTTTATTCGTTTGAATATGTTGTAACTTCTTAACTCCAGTCCATCGAGAATTCTTTGAGTTTTAAAAAAGAATCCACTCCGGACAAGATCTTTACTCATATCTTAAGGATTCACGGTTACTAGCCAATCTATAACATTTGTAGAGCTCAAGTGTGAGTGAGCCGAGAGAGTGTGAGTGAGGAGAGGTTTAACGCTAACTTGTTTGCTGATTGTGTAGGTAACACCTTGACATGGAAGGAAGCACATCCCAAAGTGGGGGTACTACTGAACAAGAAACTATGAAGGCCACACTTGAGGCCACTACCAGAAGTTTAGAGAGGTTAAACACGAAAGTTAGGGCAATGAGGGGAGATTTGACTACGATAAGTGGAGATTGGAGCAAGTGGAGAGTCTAAGGAAGTCTCATCCATCCACTCCTCATCATATTCCTTCAAGTGGTCATGAAAGAACTTCATGCACAACTATCTCACCGGAAACATTGCACCAAATAATGAATCCACCTTTAGCCCCACTAAATGCCACAAATCATACCACTACTTTCCCTCCAAACCAAGAAGCAAATAGACCACGCCATTCCCAAACTCTTCCAATTCCACAAGAAGTATGTAGCCGTCTATTACCTCTAAAAAATCTGAACATACCTTACCAAACTCCACCAAATCAAAGACCACCACCTCTACAAATCCCAATGCCTCCAAATCAGATTCCAAATCACCAAAACTGACCAGCTCACTTTGAGGAACATGGTAGAGAGGAGTATGATGGATATGGAGCCTTTGATGATGCTTACATGAGAGAGGAAGAGCTAAGAAGGGTCTGTGTTGATCCAAGGAGGTACCGAGGGTATGGAGAAAGGGGAAATTGACACCAAGAAAGAGACATAGGCATCAATACCATCAAATTGAGCTTACCTATCTTTAAGGGTAAAAGTGACCCCGAGGCCTACTTAGCTTGGGAATCAGCTTGTGACAAAGTTTTTCAAGTTAATGATATCTCGGAAGAAAAGAAAAGTTATTATGCCATAGCTCATTTTGAGGATTATGCCAACACTTAGTGGGAGTACGTCAAGCGTTTTGGTGATGAATTAGTTGATGGGCAGCCACCACCTTGGTTTCGATTAAGGTACTTGATGAGGCAACGGTACCTTCCCGAGAGTTATCTCCATGAATTGCTTGCTAGATTGTACAACTTGCGTCAAGGCAATAAAAGTGTGATGGCATATTATGATGAGTTTCAACAACTCATGTTGAAGCTTGATCATCGTGGGGAACAAATCATTCATGACATCATCCGGTTCAAGTGTGGGTTGAACAAAGAGATCTCCACTCATTTGACACTTCACAAATTTGATACCATTGAAGGTAGTTTCCAACCAGCTCTTGAGATTGAAAGGGAGCTTAAAGAGAGGTCGTCGCTCAAGGAAAGGGGACAATCCATCTCGGGTTGGCCTAGAAGCAAGGACGTGGTTTAATCCTCTTTGGGTTGGCCCAAAAACAAGGACCAACCCGCCACTACAAGGCTGCCCGAGCCCAAAACAGTCCACAAAATTCCTCTAAAATAAGAAGTTCATAAGTATCCAAACCCAAAAGGATTCCAATATTTCAAGTGCCAAGGTTGGGGACATAAAACCAATGAATATCCAAATCGACGCAACGTGATACTGCGGGAAGGGAGATTGTATTACCTTGGTGAGGAGGTGGGTCTTGAAAAAGAAGAAGATGAGGCCGAGCCTCAAGATGGAGAGGAAACTAGAAATAGGCCACTTGATGATGCTGATGGTGAAGTTATTTACCCACAAGAAGGGGAGTGTGTTGTTCCAAACTTTGTAGTTAGACGCGCTATGATTAGTAAGGCAATAGATGACCCTAGCCAAAGGGAAAATCTATTCCATACTAAATTCCTTGTAAAGGGGAATGTGTGCACTTTGGTGATTGATAGTGGTAGTTGTGTGAATGTCGTTAGTGTTACTATGGTGAACTTTCTGAAATTACCAATTGCACTTCATACTAGCCCTTACAAGTTGAAATGGTTGAACAAATACGATGAATTAAAGGTCATGAGGCAATGTGTGATATGGTTTAAGGTAGGGAACTACTAAGACAAAGAGCTTTGTGATGTGATACCAATGCAAGCATGTCATTTGTTGTTAGGTAGACCTTGGAAATATGATAGGTCTACCAAACATGATGGGAGGACCAACAGATATTCACTTGAGATGGATGGTCGAAAGGTCACTCTTTATCCTCTTTTGCCATCACAAGTGAATGAATTACATCAAAAGATGAGAGAGTTAAAGGAGAAGGGAAAAAAACCCAAAAATGGTGAAAAGGAGGGGAAAATCGTGGGTGGGGCAGTAGGGATTTTCGGGACTGCCTCAACGTTAAATGGGCAAGAAAACATGGTGATGTTGGCTAGAAAGAAGGAACTCTTCTTGGATTATGGTGTGGACATGCCTATGCTTCTTTTGGGTCATTTTTTTAATACTAACCCCACTAATTCTTCTATTTCTCCTTTGATTTCTTGTGTGTTGCAGGATTATGAAGATGTATTTCCCAAAGAACTTCCACAAGGATTGCCCTCACTTCGGGGAATTGAGCATCAAATTGACTTTGTGTCGGGCTCACAATTGCCAAATAAGTCAGCTTACAGAAGCAACCCTACGAACACTAAAGAATTGTAGGGTCAAGTTGAGAAACTCCTCAACAAAGGGTATATCAAGGAGAGCATGAGTCTGTACACGGTTCCATTGCTACTGGTGCCTAAGAAAGATGGAACATGGCGTATGTGTGTGGACTGCCGAGCTATCAATAAGATTATGGTAAAATATCATCACCCTATCCCTAGGTTAGATGATATGCTTGATGAATTGAATGGTTCGTGTTTATTTTCCAGGATTGATTTAAGGAGTGGCTATCAGCAAATAAGAATGCAACCCGGTGATGAATGGAAAACTACCTTCAAGACTAAATTTGGTCTCTATGAATGAATGGTTATGCCGTTCGACCTAAAAAATACTCCAAGTACTTTCATGAGGCTAATGAATCATATGATGAAGCCATTTATTGGAAAGTTTGTTGTTGTTTACTTTGATGATGTCTTGGTCTATAGTAAGTCAATTGATGAGCATGTGATGCATTTACAATATGTGTTTGATGTCCTTAGAAAGGAAATGTTGTATGCAAATCTGGAGAAGTGCTCTTTTGGTGTTAATGAAGTTGTTTTCTTGGGTTTTGTTGTTAGTTCAAGAGGGGTCGAAGTGGATGAATCCAAGATAGATGCTATCAAAAATTGGCCAACCCCGCAAACCATTAATGAAGTAAGAAGCTTCCACAGGTTAGCTAGTTTTTATAGAAGGTTTGTCGAAGGATTCAGCACCATAGCTGCTCCTTTGACTGTGGTCATTCGAAAAGACCAACCCTTCAAGTGGGGTGAAGACCAAGATAAGGCTTTTGAAACCTTGAAAGCTATGCTCATTTCCGCGCCTTTATTACAATTGCCCAACTTTGATAAGACATTTAAAGTTGAGTGCGATGCTAGTAAAGTGGGCATAGGGGCTGTTTTGATGCAAGATTTAAAACCCATTGCTTATTTTAGTGAAAAGCTCAAAGGAGCAACTCTAAACTACTCCACGTACAATCTAGAGTTGTATGCCTTGATTCGAGCTTTGGCCACTTGGCAGCACTATTTGTGGCCCTAGGAGTTTCTGATCCGAACGGACCATAAATCCTTTAAGCATCTTCGGGCACAAGACAAGGTTAACAAGCGACATGCAAAATGGATTGAGTTTCTTGAAACCTTCCCTTATGTTATTCAATACAAAAAGGGTAAGGACAATGTAGTAGCCGATGCTTTGTCTAGAAAACATGTTCTTGTGTTAACATTATCTTCAAAATTAATGGGTTTTGAGAGTTTGAAAGAATTGTATCCCGAGGACCCTCACTTTGCTCCTATCTTTAGGGAATGCGAAGAAATGGGTAGGGATAAGTGGGATTTGGCTAGGGGTTCAAATCCCTATGCCAAGTTTGATGGATACTTATTTAAAGGTAGACGATTGTGTGTGCCCTCCAGTTCTTAGAGGGAGTTGTTTGTGAGGGAAACACATAATGGCGGTCTAATGGGTTACTTTAGGATCGAAAAGACCTTTGGAATATTGGAGGCACAATTCTATTGACCAAAAATGCACAAGGATGTGGCCAAGATTTGTGGCCAATGCATAGATTGCAAAGGAGCCAAATCGCGGCTCCTACCTTATGGGTTGTACACCCTGCTGTGGTCGATCGATTTTCTAAGATGGCACACTTTATTCCATGCTTTAAATGTGATGATGCGCCTAGTGTGGCCACTTTGTTTATTGATAATGTTATCAAGTTGCATGGTGTTCCGAGGACCATTGTGAGTGATAGAGACTCTAAGTACCTAAGTCACTTTTGGAAATCCATGTGGGGTAGGCTTGGAACCAAGTTGTTATTCTTTACATCTTGCCACCCATAAACTGATGGTCAAACAAAAGTGGTAAATAGGACTTTGGGTGCTATGCTACGTTCTATGGTAAAAGAAAAATTGACTTCTTGGGAGGAACACCTACCATTGATTGAGTTTGCATATAACCGTGTCATACACTCAAGTACGGGAATGACCCCCTTTGAGTGCATATATGGCCTCAACCCCCTTAGCCCTTTGGATTTAACTCCTTTGCCCAGTGATGTTATGATTAGCTTAGATGGAAGCAAGCGGGCAGATTCGATAAAGAAGTTACATGAGAAGGTGCGGCTTCGACTTGAGAAGAAAAATCAAGACATTGCAAGGAGAGTCAACAAGGGGATAAAGAAACTTATTCTTGAACCGAGAGATTGGATGTGGGTTCACCTTAGAAAGGATAGGTTTCCATCTCAAAGAAAGTCCAAATTGATGCCAAGAGGCGATGGTCCACTCCAAGTACTTGAACGGATCAATGATAATGCCTATAAGATTGACCTTCCCCGGAATACCAAGTGCAAAACACTTTTAACGTATGTGATCTTTCTCTAGTGAATGCGGTTGAGGATGACCAAATGCTGAATTTGAGGTCAAATTCCTATCTAGATGGAGAAGATGATATGGGTGTACAAAGCTGTCCAATATGTTCTCGACCATTCACACAAAGTCAAGCTCGGGAGTTGCAAAAACTACAAGCCATATTCATGCAAATGGCTGCGTGTGAGTTGGTACTTGATCCGCCAAATAGCTTCAATGTTTTTAAGTGTGAAAATGAGCCTTGAAGTGTAATAAATTACACTCTAAAGGCACCCCATGACGGAAGGGTAATATAAATAGATGCTATTAGGGTTATTTTCAGCACTTAGTTCATTCTTCATATTTCACAACAACAAGTCTTGTAACATTGAATATTTCTATCTCTCTTGTTCTTGAGAGTAGAACTTGAAATCTATCCAACAAGTGTAGTTACACTTGTGTTGTTTCTTGGCTAGAAACTTGAGATCTTGAGGTTCATGAGTTCCTCTTGTTCTAAATAAGAACTTGGTACTGAAATCTCTTGGTCTTAGGGTCCTTTCTTCAAGTTAGGGTTCGTAGATTCTAAGATATCTTTGTGTCAAGTTACTATCTTTCATTTTGTACTCTTGAAACTTTGCAGTAACTTAGTGAAGCCATGTGGGGCTGATTTTCAATTCACTATAGTTACTGCCATTTGTTGTTCTTGTTGTTAACATTGTACTCTTTGTAATCTATCATCTTGTGTTGTTGAACCATTGTTTAATGTTATTATTATCTTCTTGTTCTCCTTGTGTAGCTACTGTTTTAGTATTGGTATTCCTTCAAAATTTCGTGATTGTTGTTGTCTTCACATATTAGAGTTGTTATCTTCAAGCTCTCGGAATTGTAGTGTGTTTGGACTGATTTTGTGGCAGATTTGATACTCTCCAAGTTAGTAGTGTATCATTTTGGGACAAAATTTCATCAAAATCCCCCACAATTAACCACGGCCAACCAAGGGAGTGAGACCTATTTTTGAGAGTTTTCCAAAGAGTTTTATGCATAGAGTTTTAGGGAAGTACCTTGATCATGGCATAGAGTTCTTGTGGGGACTGACTCTGATGAATAACAGTAACATAGTTGGAATGCCAAGAGATGACAATGCTTCCTACATACCCTGGGCTAGAACTTCCTAATATTCATCAAAACCAAACTCATGCACAATACCTAGATGATCAGTAAGCTTAGTTTCCAATAGAGCAACTATACATGGGTTGTAGGTGTTGATTAATTCCCTAAAATTCCTCCTAAAATTATCATTATCAAATCTATGAGTGTTCCACACAACAAAGCAGGTATCCTGACTCATAGGTGTAAAATAAGAAAACTGAGAAATCGAATCCTCCCCTACCATAAATAGGCTACATTTCAGTGTTGGGGTCATCACTATTGCATATTTGGTTAATGTGTTGTTTATTGTTGGCCTCAAGTAGAATGAGATCTTGAGTAGTTCCACTGGACATTGGAGAATATATTTCTTGTCCTCGTCCTCAGGAAAAAAAATTAGGGATGTAATTTTAAAATTTGAAATTTTCGTGAAGGAGGCCCGTCTCGATAGTACTACCCCTATTTCTCTATGTACTGGACCCCTTGGAGGTGGATCAAGGATAAGTAATTGGCCTTGGTGGTTAGAAATTTGTTCTTTACATACAACTTTCCTTTAAGATTCCTACAAAATTACTTTTCATTGATTCCTTTTTAGTACCATCACAAAGTTAAGTTTAAGCTGTTGCTACACTTATTCAAGATCGGGTTCTAGTGGGACACTATTTTGAGGCTTCTTCGAGGGGATTTTAGCTGTGGAGTCCAGGTAAGATAGGCTTATCCTATCTTTAGATTGAGCTTATTTATAGTAAATTGTCTGCTATTATGCTAGTGGTGGCAAGTAGATGTTTTGGTATTGTTTGAAATATCTCATGCCTTATTTATCCAATTAGGATCCTGCTATAGTAAATTTTTGTCTCATTATCTCTTAGTATGATGTAGTATTTATTAAGTTAGGGTGTGGTATTAAGTTGAAAAACCTTGGATTCAACCCTTTTTAACTAAGTATGCAAATGTTTATTTAAATATATTTTAATTATGGTTTAGGGCCAAGATATGCTTTTTTCCTGTCATTTATTGTGAATTTTGGCACCACTTCGGCATCATTTAGGGTATGATTTGAATTTTAATTTTACAGTTGGGTATGGTTACTTTGAGTTGCAATTCGAGTCTAGCATCTCGTTAGGATATTATTTGAGAGTTCTTGTACTAATTATTATTGTTTTGAGAGTTGTGGTTCCTCTGAGTTCTGGTTCAAGTCCCACATCTATGTATGAGTTCTATTGTATATCATTTATGTGACATGTCGTTACTACCCTTTATTTTTGGTTCAAAGCCGACATATGGCCTCTTGTTACTATCCACTACTACCGATTCAAGCCCAGTGTCTTGCCTCTCTTTACTACCAATTGGTGTTGGTTCAAGCTCGGTGCACCTGGATTGCTACTATGGTTTCTTGGGACTATTTCAGCAATGATTATTTAATTTTTTTCTTTAGTTACTTTTTTATGTCCTACAGGCTTATGGGGGCACAGTCGAGTTAGTTTTTTTTTCAGTGTACCTGGCGAGCTTATAGAGGCCCAATTAGGTTATGTTTGATTTGCCTTCTTATTACTGTGTTATTTATATTTTTGTATAGCTCTTACTTATTCCTTTGTCGCATTTGCATAGCTCGATAGTTGTTTACCTTTCTATCCTTATTTACTATTGACTTAGACTATATCCTTGCATTTTGGTTATACTGTTTTTGTATTTGAGCTTAGTCGATCGATGATGCCTGATGAGTACCCTTTGCTTTGTCACTCATACTGTGTTTCTACATCTTTTTCCTGATGCAGATTCAAGTACTAGTAGCCGGTGCTAACTTGATTCCTCTACCCCAATACCGATCTGGAGCTGGATAGGCTTACTATCATCGGAGGCTAATCCTCCCCCATCTATTCCAGTATAGTCTTTTGCCTTTGAGACTACTATGTATATGTGTTATGTATATTTTGGGATATGGTATAGTACTCTTATTTTGTTAGTAGTGGCTCTAGTACCGACCTTACCAGGTCTTAGGAGGCATCGTCTTGTATATTTTATCCTCATTCTTTCCCTGTATGGGACATTATATAAATATTTCTTTGCTTTTTCTTATGTGTTTATTATTGGTGTTGATTTATTCCTGTATATCCTTGGTTTCCACCTGCTAGCCCTTTACTTATTGTTTTGGGCTATGGCTTGGCTTGCCTACTGGTCGGATAAGGTAGGCACCATCATGACTTGAGAAATCGGGTTGTGATAGCTTGGTATCAGAGCCTAGGTTTCACTAGTATTATTGGAATTGGTTTTGATGTTTAGTAGATTCATGTAGATTTGTACGAAGACATCTCTGTCCTATCTTCAGGAGGCTGCACAACATTTCTAGGGAAAAAACTCATTTTCTCGACCATTTTTGTGTGTTGGGTCTGAGTTGGTTTTTTCTCTTTATTGGTTCGCTCTTTTCGAAAATGGCTAGAACGCGTGGTGTAAGAGCCAAGGATCGGGACCCCGAGCCAACTGCTAGAGTTTTGACTAGGGGCTGAGGTTGACCTAGAGGTCGGAGGCAAAATAGAAAAGCAACCCCAGTTCAAGATTAGGCCAATGAGCCATTATCTGATCCTTTCGTAGCTCATAAGACTAAGAGAGCACTAGGTATTCTTCCACCACAGCAATAGGTGAGACAAGGGAAAGCCCAGTGTCCACCTGAGTTTATCTATTCTTCTATCCTTTAGGATTCATTGGTATAGTTATTTGGGTTAGCTAGTAATTCACTGACCAATGGAGTTCAATCAGTAGCACAAGGTGGTATTGATTTAGAGAAACAACCTACTGCAGCGGCGCATAGGACAGAGGTTCTGCCAATACCAGTAGTCCCACAACAAGTAATATCATAGCTAGTAATATCCATAGAGGAGAAGAAAATACTAAGCCAATTTTTGTGGTTGACTCCACCTAGGTTTGTTGAGACTCCAAGAGAGGATGTTTATGAGTTCCTATTTAGTTGTGAGGAGAGGTTATGAAATTTAGGGTTGGTCGAGTCATGGGGAGTGGAGTTTGTTGCTTATCATCTTGACACAATAGTGAAGAGGTGGAAAAGAGGTTATCTTGATTCCAGGATAGTTGGATCTCCACCAATGCCTTGGACTCAATTATCTGAGGCTTTCTTGGAGAAGTATATACTTCGCATCATGCGCGATCATTTTCAAGATGGGTTTGTAATTTGAGATAGGGTTCTATGTCTATGTTGAGTATGAGGTAAGATTTCATATGTTATCCAGGCACACCACTATGATTATGTCTACAGAGTATGAGCGAGTTCAATGTTTTGTTAGGGGATTGAGATTACCATTTTGTAGGGCCACACAGTGTTAAGTAACTTCAAGAATATCTTTCTCTAATATTATTGAGCATGTTTATTCTATGGAGGATATGGATCATGAGGCCCAGGGCGAAGTGATAAGAGACCTTGTTATAAGAAAAGTTATACTGGGAGCCACAATGTTTAACAATTTAGAGGCTGAGGGTTTTAGGGTAGGTACCCATAACAACAACCTTATTAGCAATAGGGTTTGCCTAGTAGGCTAGTTCAGGCACCACTTCAGCTATTTAATAGGGGTTAACCCGATTATAGTAGCTCTATTAGTTAGAGTGGTAATCATTCTCAGAGGGGTATTCAGTTAGGGTCGTTGAGTTAGGGTGGTCATTTCAAATCCATCGAACCTGCTCAATAGAGTAGGGTGCCCGAGGCATGTTATGACTATGGGGTTATTGGTCACTTCACCTATGAGGGTCCTAAGCGTGGGATGATTGATCTTTAACTTAGATAGTATAGTCGATCAGATCAGTATTACCGTCAGCTAGGAGTAGTGCACAAGGGGTGTGAAGATAGTCCTCAGGGTTCTAGAGCTGGTCTGTACGGAGGTGGGATAGGTGGTTGGTGAGGCACAAAGTCCGATAGCAGGCAAGGTCATTTGTATATTGTATCAGGTATACCAGATAATGAGGCTTCAGATTCTATGATCACAGGTATGATTTCCATATGCCATCAACCAACTGTTGCATTGTTTGATCCCGATTCCATATATTCATATGTTTTTACTTATTTTGCATCAAAACTTGAGTTTTGTTTGGAGTCTTTATTTGTGCCATTTAATGTATCTACCCCTGTGGGTGATTCTATAGTAGTGGATTGAGTATATAGATCTTCTCTGGTGACTGTTTGAGAGTTTGATATTTAGATTGACCTTATTGTACTACATATGATGGATTTTGATATAATTCTAGGCATAGACAGGTTATCTCCTTACCATGTGGTCTTGGATTGTTTTGCTAAGACCGTTACTTTAGTCATGCCTGACCTACTCCCAGTTATTGAAATTCAAGAAGGGGGGATGAATTGAAAAAACTTTTCTTTTGTCGACTGGACAGCCTTGATAGTCAACTCACCTATAGATTAATATACTTAATAGAACATAATAGATTTAAATAAATAATTAAGTAAGTAAGTAAATGAATAAAGACACAAAGATTTATCCTGGTTTGGAACACCAATGTGGTGCCTACTTCCAGTCCCCTTGGGTTTCAAGAGTTTTCTTAGAGCTTTCAAAGTATAGTCGGAGAACAAATGTAATAAACATGTTATAAAGCTTATTTTATTTTCAGATCTTGTGACACAGCCTCAACTGGTATGACTAATTTAACTCGATCTTTCTATTTTGTAAAATTGTAAACTAAGAAGTACAAATCTTTATTAAGACTAAGACTGAGACACACTAAGAATTTCCTATGAGGTTGCGTAAAGTCTTCAGTCTTCAAATCTCTTCTTTTTATAACCTTCAACTGATACTGTTGTTTTTCTCCAAAAGGAAACCTAAAGGATTTCTTCTCAATCAAGGATTTAATTTGGCTCCTTGATTGAGGGTAATACGTCCATATTAGATATATCCGTATATATAAGGGCGACTTGCCTTTTTTTACAACCATTCATGTCCATGATGAGGGCATGATTTCCTTCTATGTTGCATTCTGATCTTGCTTATCTTCCTTTCAATCTAGAATCTTTTGTGATCTTAGGACATCTTCTTTTGATATTTTCCAAATCCAGCCATGATTCACTCGTAATTATGGATTGCCCAAGATGCTTTTATAATTTATATCTCCAGTGTGATCTTCTTTGCCTTGTTTAGCCTTGTGGTATATCATGTAAGTTATCAATCATTAGTTTGTCCTTATTAAATATTTTTACATTGATATGGGAAGCTAACAATCTCCCCCCTTTTGATAATGAAAAACATTAAACATCAGTTGACTTCCCTGTCATAGTAGTTGGCTGGCTCCCCCTATCTTGTCGATTTTGTGCCTTCTTTGCAGTCGGCTAGCTCCCTTTATATTTCTGACTCCATGCCTTCTTTGTGGTTGACTGGTTCGTTAATTAGTTCCTTAATCTGAATGATGTTTTTGCTTCTCCCTCTTTCAACATGGTCGAAAAAAAAAAGAAAAAGAAAAACAAATAGAGCAAGCTACACAAGTAGAAAATCATGCAAGTTGATGCAAAAAAAAATTGTGGCAGGACAAGTTAGAACAAATCCTTTTACAGACCCAAAAGATGAAGAGCGAGACAGACCCTTTTTGAATGGTTGTTTAAAAGTTCAGTATTTCTCCAGAAAATAGGTACGGGTGTTCTGTATGTTTTGATAGAATCGTTCATAGGATTTCTTAGCATTTTTTGAAAAACTTGAGTAGGAATTCTGGAATGAGATGGCAAGCTCATTGTTGGAGGAGTCAGTCTCATATTTGATAGTGTCTACCCTTGCAAAAATCCTGGTAAATAGCTTCACACCTTTCTGTTTGAGACCATCAAGAGATAATCATACTTTGACCACATTTGTACTCGTGTCCTTACTTAACTGCAGCGACCTGGTAATCGACTCCTGAAAACTCAACAATCCTACTTCAATTATTTTCAGCCGACACTTAAGTTCCTCAATCTCCTTCACCACAAAAAGCACAGGGTTAGATATAGCTTTTCTTACCTTGGTAACATTAGAACGGGTTTTTGTAGAGTCTTTTCATCGTTTATTCTTGACCAGGACATAGCCCATGAGAGAAAATGTTTTAGAGTTAGAGGTGGCTGAAACTTCCACCATGTGGTAAGAGAGATAGATCGATGGAATAGTAGAGGAGGATTCTGGTAATTAGAAGACCATAGGGTAAGCTAGCTGAGGCATGAACATCTGCAATACTTTCCAACATGTATTCACAAAACCAAGAAGCCCAATTAATCTTATACTTCTTAATCAAGTAGTACAACACAATCGCACCCAAAAAAGTCACATTGCAGATAGAACCCTTCCGAGGGATTAAGGTTATGAGTCAAAACTTATTCTTAGAATAGAGAGACAAAGGACCGATATTGGATAAACAAAATTTGGGGTCAGAAATAACCTTTTTAGCTTCCTCAAAGCTAACCTCGAAAGTATCAGGACAAGAGGCATTCATATTAGAAATAACACTAGAAAACTTCGTATTAAAAAACTTTTTGAACAGGAAATCATTTAGAATGATTCTAGTTCCAAGCAACTGAGTTTCCAAACTCTCAACTATATTGAGATAGGCAGAGACTGGCATAAAATAAGTAACTAGGATCCTCATAAACCTCCATACCATATGGATAAAAACCATAGGTAAATCTTGATCTTTAAATAAAGAACTTACGTTATAGTGAGATTCCTTTAACTGAGAGAGATTGATGATTCTTCGTGGCACAATAAGGTGACTTCTGAAAGCAACGAACTTTCCCCTTTATGAGCAAGTCTAGAATTTATGCATGTCCTCTGTGGAAGAGAATCTAGAAAAGAGGGATGCCTTTTCTTAATAGAGAAGTTGGGACTAGAAGCAGATTATATTTTATTGAGAGTTGACTAGTGGTAATTGAAAGACACTTCGTCAGAGGACCTGGAGATGAGAACAGGGTCATGGTTATCGGATAGGTAGTATGGGAGGGATTTTGAGAGATTTTCCATTGAGCAAGTTTGGGTCATGGAGAAGTGAAAGCATGGCAGGGTGTTGAGAAAGTAAAAGGCTACAAGATGATAACTAATTAGGAAGAGAAAAAAGAGGTGCAAAAAGGGGGATAAGAAAGGAAAAGATGAGCAATCAGATGGGTAAAAATATGGGCATAATTTTGAATAAAAGATTTGTTTTGATTTATTACCAAAAAAGTTATTATGCAAATTAAATGTCATTAATGCATGATATACCAAGTTTTTTCCTTAAATAACAAAATCTCTCTTCCAATAATGGTTTTGTAAAAATGTCGGCAAGCTGATTTTCAGAATCAACAAATTGTAAGGAAAAAACCCCTCTTTCTACATGATCACGAATGAAATGATGCTTAATGTCTATATGCTTGGGCCTAAAACGATGCACTGTGTATTTTGACTAACTAATTGCACTGTGTTGTCATACATAATAGGCACAAGTTTGAATGATAAATCAAAATCAACTAATTGATGCATAATCCATAAAATTTGAGTGCTATTATTACCAATTGCTATGTATTCTACTTCAGTAGTTGATAGAGCAACTGAAGTTTGTTTCTTGCTATGCCATGAAATTAGGGCATCATTAAGAATCTGACATGTTTCACTAGTGCTCTTTGTATCATATTTGTCACCTACAAAATCAATATTTAAGTAGCCAATTAAGTCGAAGATAGAGGAGTGAGGGTACCAAAGTCAGACGTCTTGAGTTTTGAGGAGGTAGCTATGCTACGCACCCCTATGATAGCCACCTCAACTTAAGAGATTTACCTTAGTTGAGGTGCACAATGTCCAAGAAGGACCAGGGGCAAAATAAGTTCATTGTAACATATCCAAGATAAAATTTGGAACCTTTTCAAACAATTTTCTCTACTCCCAACATAAAAAATTACACACGCCAATAACTAGACTTTAGGGCATCAATTTCAGCCTTTTCTCCTCTTATTTCTCAAACTCCTTAGTTACTCAATTTTACATTAAAGCACTTAGGATCTTTTGAATCAAATTAAGGTCCATAAGAGAAGGGATTAGGCTACATATGAGGCTACCAGAGAAAATAAGCTAAAGGCTCAATGTAGTTTAACTAGGATTATGCACAAGGGTAGGTCAAAAAAAAGGTATAAAATAAGGTTATCAGAGAAATTCCTAAATCATCTCCTAAAGTCACATTCTTTATTTTGGTTTACATACACACCAAGTAAGTTCTAGACATCACATATAACAAGGAATATACAAAATACCTCACATCATATGGAACATGCTCGACTCACATAGGATCATCATAGACTCCTAACCAAATAATAGCATGAATTCAAATTTTAAGCCATAAATAAACAAGTCAAAAACATGAGCCTAGGAGTCTCACAAAAAGCCATTTGCCCAATCGACATGCTTTTACAATTAAAATACTTGCACTATGTAATAAAAAATAGCACCACTTAAATATCTTACACAAAAAAATTTAAATTGAGCCAAAATTAGGGAATTTTCCCACTCCACACTTAAAAATCTACTTTGTCCCCAAAGTGAATTCAAAAGTAAGAGATAAAAATACTCCCTAAGGCCTCTAGGCCTAGCTAGTTGCAACTTTTAGAATAAATAAGTTCCGTGGGACCCCACACACTATCTTTACCATGCTCCTTAGCTTAGGTTTCCGGTACATAGACTTTCCCTCAACCTACAACACAATCAAAAACAAAAACTACATAAAGTAAAAAAACTAGAAAACTAAAAATAAAACATAACTTGCATGGGTTTCCTCTGAAGAAGTTCCTAATTTAGTGTCGTGGCATGACTCAATCAACGTTATCCTCTACCTTGAGGATATGAATTTCACCCCCAACATCACATCCATCTTTTTGCCTCGCTCATAGGGAGGTGATACAAAGATTAAGGAATCGAGTAATAGAATGTGCATGGTGAACCACTCGGCCTTGAGGTCAGGTGTATCTTTATGTTTCTTATTCGGTGTAAAATAAAGAATATAGGATTCTTTTTCCTTATCTTTACACTCTTCCCCAACTTTAAATGATTCCACAAAAAAGACATCATCTAAACATAATATAGAAAAGTGCTTTGAGTGAGGCCCAACTAATCCCACTTTAAAATTTACAGTATCCTCAACACCCTCACTCTGATCACTTCCTTAATTCCAGTCTTAAGAAAAAGATGACAACTGAATGGTTGTGATTCTTGGGGTGGTGGTTATATCTTCTCAACTCGTTCAACAACTTTAGTTTCTGAGTACTCCGACTTCCTCAAATTATTAGCAACTTTGTCTACAGCTAGTTGGGAAGTTAACTCTGCATTTACCTTCTCAGTTATTGATGGCACCCAAAGGGTGGCCACCTGTCTTGGGTTAGCCTTGGTTGGGGGTGTGGGTTAGGTTCATAACCCGTATGATTCAGGGCCTATAAAGGGTGGGTTGTGCCTCTCGCTATCATCTATAGCTTTTAGTGCAGTTGGTTAGCGATTCACTCTTAAGGTTTGGTATCAGAGCGGAGGTCACGGGTTCAAATCCCACTTACACCATGCGCAGGTTCGAGGATGAACCTTTCCCAAAGAAAGGGGGAATGATGGCACCCAAAGGGTGGCCACCTATCTCGGGTTGGCTTTGGTTGGGGATGTGGGTCGGGTTCGTGCCCCATATGGTTCAGGGCCTATAAGGGTGGGTTGCGCCTCTCCCTATCAGCTATACGTTTTAGTGCAGTTGGTTAGTGGTTCACTCTTATAATAATAGCTCAAAGGTAGTCTATACACGAAATTGGTTACCAAGATGCAAATTCTAGCAACCAAATAAGGAGAAAACAACACATAGAATGGAGATGATGAAGAAGAATGCTTGAAATTAAAGGATAGATAGAAAGACCCTTACTCTTATTCAATGATTAGCACTAGAAGATGTTTCAAAATCTTCAAAACATCTCACAAATAAGAGTTCAAACCTTCCTCTTAGGTGACCCATAGGAAACACTCTTCCTCAAGTACACCTTTCTTGCCAAATTATCCAAAATAAGTGAAACCCTAATTCAAATGTTCTTGGACCAATTTTCAAATTCTAAGAGCTAAAACTAGAGACTAAAAATTATAATATAAGAGTAATATCCAATTTCATCAAAGTCTAATGAAAAATAAGCCTAAGGAGTCTATTTATACTTATTACATTAAATACCAAAATACCCTTAATGAAAAGGGGCTCCTATGGAGTGTAAAGAAAAAGCATAAAAAGACTATTACACCCTTAATGAATGGGTGATCATGTAATGTTTTGATATGGTCTTCTTCACATTTCAACATATGACTTTCCTTGAGCCTTTTTGGTCTTCACAATTATTCTTCAACACTTGGACCTCTCGGGCATCTCATCAAGGCAAGCTTCCAAGAAACCTTCCATACACGGGATTATTCTATTGTGGGCTTAAAATGGGTCCCCCATGCGTGCTTCCGTGACCTTAATGTGATCACAATTGGGTTCTTCTCGTGTTGACCTCGCAGGATGCCTTCAAAAACTAAGGTGGCTATTTGACTTGTATCATCCTCCCTTTCTTGAAAAGGATTCGACCTTAAATCCAAACCTAGCAAAACCAAAGAGAGGACAAACAAATACAAACTCCTCATGGCATGAGGGTTAGGGTTAGCACAACAAATCATCTCAACTTGCCAAGGTTGCACATATTTGCAATATAACTAAGAATTCTTTAAATTAAATATCAAAGGTTTAATGAAAGATACACAAAGGATTTGGTTATGGAATTTGCTAAAACTGATACTTTGATTGTCATGTAGACCAAGAAACAAGTTGGGTGCATCAACATCATCAATTCTATATTTGGCGTCGGGGTCAAACGGGAAGAGTGGCCACAGACACGAGTCTAGACAACACTCCCATTTCCCATAGGCTTCACTCAAACTACACGACATACTCTCTACAATGACATACATGTCATGAAAAGCAAGTAGAGAGTAAAGAAAGGTATCACTCAAGTCAACTTCTACTAAGGTATCTTCATGTGTGTACTCACCACAAGTTTCAACATCATCACCATAAATACTCTCAATAATAAGATCACACGTAGTAGAAGAAGAAGTAATTTCAAAGAAATGGACAGCTTCCCTTTCTATAGAATTACCCTCAAGTATACACATACCACCACCAAAGTCAAAGAAATTATTACTTAAGTCTTCACAAGAATCAAGTAATTCATCCTCATAATCATCAAACATGGGTGGGGTGTCATACAAAGGATCACAACCACAATCAATTTTCAAGGAACAATCACTTATTGGGTTTCTTAAGAATTTAAGAAAGTCAAAATTATCATCACCCAATTGATCATTCCTTTTCAAGACCTCACATTCCCTTCCCTTAAGAGTACTCTCATCTTCCAAGAAGAGATTTCCATCTTTAGAAGGAATGTTGTCACACCATAGTGGGTTGGTATATAGGCTATAGCTTTCAAGACAAGCTTTAGCTTCAACTTCATTCTCACCACTAGGTTCACTAGGAGTGAACTCATCATCTTCAAACAAGATATTATCCTTAAAGAGAGAAGGATCTATCCATGAAGAGGATATAGAATATGCAAATCCATTCTCTAAAAGATCGTTACTAAGCATTAAATATATTTCAAGCACATGGTTATCCCTATGAGCAAAATCGAGAGTAGAACATTCACTAAAGGTTATGCTAAAGGGGTTACTCCTATTTATTTGATCAATATTTTCAACATCATCACTCACTTGAGATCCATTAAACATATCACATACATTCTCAAGTGGTGGACAAATTTCACACATTAGTTAATCAAAACAATTCCCACAAGATGATGTACTATCATTCAACACATTAGCTTTAACACTAAGTGGACATAAATTGATTTTACAAGAAGAGTCAATTCGGTCATCAATAGGATCAACTAGTGTATCCACATTCACAATATGTACATCATCATCAAGGGGCAAAGAATCAATAGATAATGCATTATCATTCAACACAATGGCTTCAACACTAGGTGGACTTAACTTGATCTTACAAGAAGAGTTAATTCAGTCATCAATAGGATCAACTAGTGTATCCACACTCATAACAAGTACATCATCAACAAGAAGAAAATAATCAATAGACTCACAAATGGATAAGCTACCACTCATGCTCAATGAGCTACCAGCCACACAATCATCGTCCACATGTACAAAAGAGTATGAGTTTGCTATTTTACCTTTATGTTTTTGAGTACATTCTTCTTTGCCTTGGTTCGGATCATGGCAGCCCACTTTCTCCTTTGAAAATCTCATATCACAAGGGAGTTTGTCAAGTCTTCTCCCTTGTTTCACCTTTTTATCTCTTTTTCCTAAATTGGGATTTAGTATACTAAGTATTTGGCGCGTATCTTCAATGAAGCTATAAATATTTCCATTGATACGATCAAACGTGGCATCAAAACTATAGGCATCCATGGAACCTTTACCATAATCCTCAATTTGGATGGGTGGGTTTTGGATTTGAGGTCTTTGGGGAGGTGGGTTTGGCCTTTGGTTATTTGGTACTTGAACTTGTGGTATTGGAGGTAGTTGATGGTACATTCTTTGGTCCATGGAATTTGGCATGCATTTGGTAAGTGGTATGTTATGGGGGTATTTGGTTCGGATTTGGTGGTGGAGTTTGAGTTCCAAGTCCCTCTTGTTGGACTTGGTTCATTTGGTAATGTAATGGTCTTTGTAGGGTCCAGTTAGGGGATGTTTGGAGTAGGTTTAGTAGCTGATTTTGTGAAGTATAGGATCTTTGGACTTGAGGTATTTGGAATTGTCGAGATTTTGGTGGACATAGTCTATCAACCCTCGCTATAATTCTAATCATGTCGCCTCTCATTGAATCCATATCACTCCTTATAGCATCATTTCCGCTCTTTATTTCTCAACTCGATGCCTCCATTTAGGCCATCAAAGCTCCCATAACATCATTTCCCAAAGGTTGGGAAGTTGTACTTTGGTTTCCATAGAAAATGTACCTACAAAGTGCAAAATTAAGAAAACAAAATAACCTAGAAAACGAGCAAGCGAGTTAGTTCAAAAGCCTCACTTCACTCATACTCAACCTCACCTCATACTTGGCTTCACAAGTGTTGGAGAACCGGCAATACTTGGCAAGTTACTTGAGAGGTGAGAAGCTTTGAATCAGAATGGATCTTCATTTGAAACGACTCGAAATAAGTGATGCCCGAACTTGAACCAAAAAAAATTCTACGACTTGAAAATGAGAAAAGCACACAAAAATCGAAGACACGAAACAACGAACTCTAACCTAATTCCCAAACTAGTAGGTAATTACTAGCTTACTAATTAGGGATAGAATTGACTTATAATAAACTAGAATAAAAAAATAACTAGATACTAGAAAAATCTAATTGAGCACAAGTGATGATGTGGCACTACATGGTTGGTTGTCACCCTTCGGAATTTTAACTTTTCCAAAAATTATTTTTGGCCAAACACCCTTAGGAAAGAAGAGAATTTAGTTTTGGGAGGGAAAATATTTAAGTTTGAAGCCCTCTCAAGCTTCAAAATGGATGAGAAATGAATTGGTCCCCCCCCTAATAAATGCCCTTGTACTTTGTTTGTCCTCTTGTCCCCTCCTCTTTTTGGAATATTGGAATATTCTTTAAATATGCTTTTGGACAAACAACTTTTTCACACTCTTTCTTCCCTTTTTGGATTAAACAAAAATCTTAAATACTCTTCTTCACTAAGTTATGAAGATCATGGATGACATAAATTTTTTATAATATTTTGACCGAACCCATAATAGGTGCCTATGTATCCCGTTGCTAACAGGAATCATGTCAAACGTTGTTCATATAAAAGTCTGAAAAGGATTGGAAAAGAGTATCTTCTTATATTGGAAGAAAAGGAGAGTGGTACTAAGTTACAAAATAGTAGCTACTAAAAAAGAGAGAATGATATTCTCAGATTACAAAATAGTAGCTACTCATAAAGTAGGAAAAGGAAAATGATATTCTCAAGTTGGAAAATGATTTCTTTGTTAGTCTTTTACACTTGTTTCCCTCTTTCTCTTCACTCTTAACAAAAATTATATCTTTGTTTGCAATACTATCATTGATGATTGAAGCCTTTTGCTGTAACTTTTTCTTGCCACTCTCAATAAGTGTTTGAATCTTGAATCTTAGGGTTGGACAATCTTTAGTGTCATGTCCTTGAATGTTTGAATGATAGGCACAACTTTTGGATAAATCAATGTTTGGAGATGGATACTTAGGTATGAATCCATTTTTGGGTTGCAAAAGTCCCTTAGTTCTCAATGCCTCAAATATATTCATCAATGACTCATCTATAGGAGTGAAGGAGAAAGGTTTCATCTTCTTTCATGGCTGTGAGATAGATTGTGCTTGTTGAAACTACTATTGCGAGTTATGATGAAAGATTTGCTAACAGAAGGTTGGACCAAGTTTGGCCACCTAGCAAATGAGCTCCAAATCTGATTTTTTTTGTATCCCTAGGTTCCTTATGTCGAAACAACTTAAACCAACCAAAAATCAGTCATAAATCAAGCCTAAATCACCAAGAGAAAAACGTGTATATCACAAAAAGCAATAATTGGCATAATTGGCTTGATTAGTTGATCTAATGGATATCCTTCATATTCCTTATCTAAAGCAATAATTGGCATAACTTGAGTGGTAATGAATTTGAATTATTCCTTGGTAGGAGGAGTTGGTATTGGTTTAACCACTGTGGGGTCTACAGCTTGTGGAAAGGTTTCAGGAGCCTTCATAGCGTAACTTTGTTTCGACTGAATAGATGAACTCAATGATTGCCCTTTATCAAAAGGCTTATTAGTCTTAAGATCAACCAATTAGGTCTCTCTGAAGAAACCAAAGAGAAATTATTCTCGATAATGGAAGACTCATCAGATTCTTCCGACTCTCTCAACTCCTCTAGTGATGACTATAGCGACGAGGAATTCATCAACGCCGCCTATGAGTCCGATCAATCCCAGTCTGGCCAAGATTGCATTTGTAACGGCACCTTTTGTACTTGTACAAAAAAAACCGTTAATGTTATTTCTGGAAATCCCAAAGAAATCTTGTTTGACATCATAGAGCACATCCATGATGAGGAGACTAGAAATAAATACCTTCTAGAACTGAAAAGGATGATGCTCTCTCATGAAGAGAAGCTTCACAAATCCATCGTTCAGCCTTTTAGCAAGAAACAGGTTATGTCTCGATTCGACAAACCTATCGAACCATCTATAGCTGATCTTAAAGGTGAAATTTCCACCCTCAAAGAAGAAATCAGAGACTTAAAAATCAGACTCGATCAGGTAGAACTCAACATTCTTACCGAACAAGTCTTAAAGAATGTCTCCTCAACAGAATCTCCCAAGGATTCCCTAATAATCAGTGACCATATTTCAAATGATCATCTTAAGGCACCCAACTCCTTCCCAGGCTTCGATTCTCCATCTCCCTCCGATGCTGCCATCACAACCATTAAAGCTTACAACGAACATATCACCGTAAAAATTGTAGTTCATAAAGACTTCGTTCTTAACAGAGTCGCCCTCTTTGATACAGGTGCCGACAGCAATTGTATCGTCAAAGAAATTATACCCACTAAATATCTATATAAAAGCACCTCTCGTCTCTACTCTGCCACCGGACAAAAGATGCAAATCGATTACAAGCTTTCCAAAGCCCATATCTGTAACAATGGCATTTGTCTTGTTAATGATTTCGTCATCACTGAAGGTATCACGGAAGATATCATTCTAGGAATACCTTTTATTAATCAAATTTGACCTTACACGAGTGATTTTGATGGATTCACACAACGATTTTAAATCAAAATCTGTTCTTCCCTTTATTATGGCCCCTCTCTCACGAAGAAGATGCCCTTATTAAAGAAAGGATTGCTTTAAAAATCAACCGACTCTCTTCACATATTGGTTTTCTTAAACAAAAAATTCAAATAAAGAAAATCGAACAACTTTTAAAAACCCCGGAGATGGTAAACAAAATTATCAATCTCCAAAAGACTTTTGAGGAAGAAATTTGTTCAGAATTTCCTAATGCCTTTTGGGAAAGAAAAAGACATTTAGTAGAACTTCGGATCCTTAAGGGTTCATATATGAAATAAAGAAGATCTTCCAAGTTACGAATGCTTCTGAATCTAAGGGCATAGAATTTTCTGCATATCAGTTGATGGATATGTCCTATTAGTGGTATGAGGAGTAGGATTAGTCTAGGGGTTATGATACGGAGTTGGAACTATGGGATGAGTTTTTTGGTACTTTCTATGATCATTCCATTCCTCAAGAGTTGAGAGAGGCTAAGGTTGAGGAGTTCATGAATTTAAAATAGGGTAGGATGTCTATGGAAGAGTATGCCCTGAAATTTCATCAGCTGTCCCAATATGCTCCTGAGCTAGTGTCAAGCATGAGGGTTAAGATGAATAAGTCTGCTTTGGATTTGTCTCTGGACTTGGTACTGGAGTGCAAGGACACCATACTAAATAGTGACTTAGATATATCTAGTCTTATGGTGTATATACAACAGGTTGAAGATGAATAGAAAAAATATATTAATATAGAGGAGAGGCAAGGTAAGAGGTCTAGGTATTCTGAGGAGGGTGGAGGCTAACATTATTAGTGGTAGAGATGGAAGGCAATGGTATAAAAAGTAGTGGAGAGACTTTGATTCTTATTCTATGGCTAGTGCTTCCTATCCTAAGCCATTCCATGATCTTCACTTTTAGAGCAACAGTAGGTTTAAGGCATAGGGTGCCTAATCTCAGGCCAATGGAGCTCAGTCAGCTCTATCATAACTTCCTTGTATATTTGGTGGTCATTTGCACCGTGTTTTTTTATAAAGAAAGAAATAAGTGTTTCATATATGGCCAGCCTAGCCATATTTAGAGGAACTGTCCTTCAGGCGATATTACCACTGGGGCTAATACGGTTCTGGTTGCTACTTCTTCAACTCCTGCATCAAAGGGTGCTACCTCTAGCTTTGATACTAGTCAAAATCATTTGTATGATCTTTCCACCCTTCAATAATCTAAGGCATCTCTTGATGTTGATACTAGTATGCCAAAAATTTTCTCCTGTGATATGTATTATCTGTTAGATCCTGGGTCTACTCTTTCTTCGGTGATATGCTTAAATCGATTCACTGATTTCTGTTCAAAAGAAGGGTGTGTAACACTCCCAGAACATATTCAGATGTGCAAATTCTTCATCAAAAAGTGAGTCTCCTACATTATTTCTTGGAACTTCGCTAAAGGAGAGCAAGACAGAATCAAATATTTATCCAAAGAGATAAAGGTCAAAGGCTGGACTCCCAAGCCAGTAGCTCCGAAAACTCCAAACAAAGAGAAAACGACAGCGTCCTCAACTAGTGCTTCACAAAATAAGAAGGCATTAAAAGAAAAACTAAAGAAAGCTTTACAAGATATGGACAGCCAAGAAACCAATAAAGAAGAAGTGTTACAACTTCTAGAAGAAGCTTCCTCCACAGAAAGTAGTGATAACAATGGTGATATGCTAAATCCTAAAGGGATAGCTATGGCCTATTCGGACCCCTATTAAGAATAGGGAAATGACCCTTTGAAGAAGTAGAGGTTCAAAGAACCAGAATTACTTTTGAAAGGGCATTTTACTATTCCTAACTGGAATCCGTAGGACCAGATGCTTTTCCAAAGACAAAAGGACAAAACATTCAATCAGCTTTTCAAAAAAAGCTAAATGGAATTTGTACGACCAGATGCTTTCCAAAAGCAAAAGGACAAAGCAATCAATCAGCTTTTTAAAAGCTAAAAACATCAGCACTAAGAAATAATCTTATCCTTACATTTGTATGCATTAGATGTATTGTATTATCTCTCTCTCATCTATATAAGACCTGTTGTAATACTAGAGAAGGCATCAGAAAATTTCCTAGACAAAAAATATTTCCGCCTGCCTAAGCTCTTCTCTTGTAATGTTTTAAAGTTTGAATAAAGTCTTGTAAGTTTTTAAATTCCTTCTTCTCATTCAATATTTCCTTTATTTCACTAATATATCCTTTAGTATTCCTGTAGTATTCGCTAAGATCCATTTATTGGTATCAAAGCCATGTTGGCCGTATATGCACTTAGCATGAGCAGCTAAGTACATATATTGTCTAGAGCATGGGAAAACTAATTTCAAAAAGATACCTATTACTTTAATTTATTGATGATGATATTTCTACATAGATTATTTTAATATATCTTGTCCTTTAATGATCTTTTAAAGTATGGGGTATTCATTTTCTCTAAGTGTTTGAAGTATCCGATTAATCTCCGATTTAGGACATTGGTCAGCCTGATAAGTATGGTCTCAGCTTAGGTAAGTGTTTGACCTTATTGGTGGTCCCGTCACTAAGATAACATTAAGAGAAAAATGTTGTAACAGCCATTAAGACTTGCTAGATCCCATAGGACGTAGATGTATTGATATAATCTATTATAGGTAGAATCATCAATGATTAGTGTTGTTTGCTATCTTATTTGAATAATTAGATTTCCCAGTCAGTCTCTAGACAGTATTTCCTTTCTAATGAATCCCAACCATCATATTAAGAATACTACTAACCTGTCTTCTCAAGCAACCTAGATTGCTAATATTGAAAATGATCTTCAAAACTGGAGTATTCCAGAAGAACCTTTTTAAACGATTTATCAGATCGGTAAATTTAGTTTTTTAAAAAAACATAACATCAAGACCTCTGAGTCTACAGTCGCCATTAATAATTCTTTGGGAATTATCCAATTACTAAATGAACTTGACATAAATCGATTTAAAAATCAGTTTAATTATCTTCATGTTCGTCTTGTTCAAGTGGCTATTAAGCCACTTTTTAGGCAGGGTCTTGATATCCCAGTCTGTGCTATCCTAAGAGATGCTCGTCTATTGAACTTTGACGATTCACTCTTAGGAGTAATTCAAAGTAACCTAGCCGATAGCCTGGTATACTTTAATTGCTACCCTAATTTCTCAGTAGATATTAATGATCCTAACATCATGGATGTTTTAACACTTAATGTTAAGACAAATAACATGAACAGTAAGGATAATACTAGAGAAATAGCAATAATATACAGAGTATATTATCGGCTTATGGGTACGACCCTAGCTCCTAAAGCTAGAATCACGAGCCCTAGGGGCATTACTACCCTCATGGAGGCAAACAAAGACAGAAGCAATATCTTTGTTCCTAAGGCTCTCCTCTGGAATGATATCTTGCATAACAATGAGTGGGACTTTGATGCTATCACTCAACCTCTCCCTACCTATCCGGAAAAATCTCAGATCGAACGGGTTATCCAGAACCCTGATGGATCCATTGATCTAAAATTCCTAGGGTTTAAAGCCTCTAGACATTCTTCATTCCGACGATCCTCGCAGGGATCACCTGTCAGTTAAGGCTTGACAACCTTAGTCTATTGGATATAATATTAGTTTAGTGGATTCACACAGCCAGCGTTAGTACCTATGGAATAGTATTAACACCCTTCCAACTGAGGTTATAGGTTGGACCCTGATTAGCTCAAATTGGGGAATATCAGTTAGATGGTACCTCCCACAGTCTCAAATATAGTGTAAGTTACAGTTCTAGTTTAGTTCTTCAGTCTTAGCATTGCTTGACCAAATCATACAGATTTTAGTTAATTTCAGTATTTCTGTTTGCAGATTTCATCTAGTTCATGTTATATGCTTGGTCATGTATCCTCAGTGCCTGCAGATTTTCATGTATTTTTAGTATTAACAGACTTTTATTCATGTTCAGTATCTATAGATTTCATGTTCTGCGTTCAGTATTCCATGCTTTTTATGTATATTCAGATAGATCATACTTCTATTCATAAAACCTTACATGTTAGCCTACCTCATTTAGCATACCAGTACATTCAAAGTACTAATTGCATACCTTTTCTTTGGTGTTATGATGTATTATATCATAGGTTCTGAGGCTCAGTTCCCAGCTCGTGAGTAGACTCATCAGATTTTCAGCAGTAGAAGTGGTGAGTCTTCATACTTTGAGGACAGGCTTACTTTATTTCATGTCTTAGTTAGTAGTTAGTTGGAGTTAGTTGGGGCATGTACCATCAACTCAAATTCAGTCAGTCAGTTATAGAGGCTTTTTAGATATTAGAGTCAGTAATTCAGTATTCAGATATTATAGTTAGTGATCTCATTTATCTTTATTTTATCAGATTCTGTCAGTTATTTCCATAGAATCATATTTTAATTTTAAATTTAGTTATTAAAAACTTATGGTATGTCAGTATTCTTTTGCATTTATGATTATATTATTCAGTGCTCGCAATAGATACCAGCTTATGGATTAGCTTATGGTCCCTCAGGATTGTAAGCACCGTGTAATAACTAAGGGGTAGTCTAGGTTCATTACAAACTTGGTATCAGAGCTAGGTTTTAAAGTGTCCTAGGAAGTTTGAAAGCCGCATCGAGTAGAGACTTGTGCATGGGTGTGTAGTGCACCACACTTATGGATGAGAGGCTACAAGGCGCTTAGGGAAAAGTTTCTCTTCTTTCAGTATTCATGTCGTACGAGTGAGCATGAGCTCAAGTTAAACTCTCTGTCTAATTTATTTCCTCCTTTTGTTTAAAGAACATGCCTCCCAAGAAGAACGGAAGAAGAATATGAACTCAGCTAGCTCCTTAGCCCATCCAGGCAGATTCTCTAGATGAGCACGACTCTCACGCAGAATTCAGGGCTATGTTCACTACTCTAGCAAACTCCATAGTAGAACATAATGAATGGCCAACCACTGTTCCAGCTAACCCAGTGGCCAATACTACTGCAACTAGAATTCTGGATTTCACTCGGATGAATACTCCTTCTTTCACGGGATCCAAGTCTGAAGAGGATCCACAGGAATTCTTAGATATGGTTCAAAAGGTGACGGATTATGGGGGTGACGTATAGTCAGAGTGCCGAGTTGGCTATATATTTATTACAAGATTTAGCCCATACTTAGTTTAAGCAGTCGAAAGTGGATAAAGATGTTGATGCGAGGCCTATAGAATGAGAAGAGTTTTCCATGGCTTTCTTAGATAGATTCTTTCCATTGGAGTTAAGAGAGGCTAAAGTGTTGAAGTTCATTAATTTAAGGCAAGGCAGCATGAGTGTAAGGGAGTATTCTCTCATGTTCACTCAGTTAGCTAGATATGCTCCTCATGTGGTGGATAACAGTTTGTCCAAGATAAGTAAGTTTGTGTCGAGCGTATCTAATAGTGTGGTCAAGGTTTATAGGACCACAATGCTGATTAGTAAGATGGAATTGTCTAACTAATGGTTCATGTTCAACGGATAAAAGAGCAAAAGATTAAGAAGAGGGGAGAGAGGAAACAAGAGAGCAAGGATATTTAGTTTTAATTTCAATCAGTCAAAGTTAGAAGGTGGTAATCATCCTCAGTTTCATTAAAGGGATTCAACCCCAGTACTTTCTTCAGCTAGTGCCCCAATACCCAAATTTAAAAATGATAATAGGGATAAGGCACCAGGCCAAAAATCCCAGGTCAGTGTTAGCAGTGCTCGTACAAATCCTCTAAGTCAAAATTATGGCAGACACTATCAGGGTGAGTATAGAGAGGGTAGTGATGTATACTTTGGGTGTGGTAAGCCAGGCCATCAGATTTAGGAGTGCGGGGTAGTTGCTCAGAAAGTTAGGGATGCACGCCAATAGGGCCAGTTCTATCCAGTCAATTTTGGATTCAGTCCTATAACTCTAGCAGAGCCCCTTTTAGAGTCTACCCCAGTAGGTGTTTTCATTATAGCTAGGCAGGTATACAGGAACTGTCCAGTCATAATATCTTAAAAGTTACCTCAGTTGATCTCGTGGATTTAGAGATGATGGATTTTGACATTATTCTCGGCATGGATTAGCTCCACTCATGTAATGCCTTAGTTGATTGTAGAAATAGAATAGTTCATTTTTAGTTTCCAAATAAACCAGTCCTTAAATGGAGAGGTAGTATTACAGCTCTTAGTGGTCATTGATTCCGTACCTTAGATCCAAAAAGATGATGTCGAAGAAGAGTATTTAATATCTTGTATGAGTAAAAGACTCTAATTTAGAAACTCCTACTCTTGAATCAGTTCCAGTAGTAAAAGAATTCTCAGATATATTTCCTGAAGATCTTCTCGGAGTTCTTCCTGAAAGGGAAATCAACTTCAGAATAGAGCTTCTCCCATATACTCATCCTATATCTATTCTTCCATATAGAATGGCTCCAACTAAACTCAAAGAACTGAAAAACAGTTAAAGGATATCCTAGAGAAGAGATTCATTAGACCCAGCTTCTCCCCATGGGACACACCTGTTCTATTCATGCATAAGAAAGACGGTTCTCTCAGAATATACGTAGACTACCATAAGTTAAACAAGGTCACAGTCAAGAATAAATATCCACTTCCTAGAATCGATGACTTATTCGACCAACTTTAGAGTGCCTGTTGCTTTTCCAAGATAGACCTCAGATCAGGCTATCATTAGCTTAGAGTCAGGGAATGTGACATTCCAAAAATAGCTTTCCAAACTTGGTATTGTCAGTTTAAATTTCTAGTCATGACCTTTGGTCTTAAAAATGCCCCAACAACCTTCATGTACTTGATGAACCGAGTGTTCAAGCCATATTTGGACATGTTCGTCATAGTCTTCATTGATGACATTCTTGTCAATTCTCATAGCGAAAGCGATAATGCAGAACACCTTAGAGTAGTGCTTTAATCTCTTAGAGCCCATCAGTTGTTCGCTAAACTTAGTAAGTGTGAATTCTGGCTAAGATTAGTAGCATTTCTTGGTCATATTATTTCCGCTGATGGTATTAAAGTTAATCCTTAAAATACCAAAGTGGAGAAAAATTAGCCTAGACCCATATCTCCATTAGATATCAGGAGTTTCTTATGTGTTAGTTGGCTATTACCATTGACTAGTGGAAGGGTTTTCTTCTATTGCATCGCCCATGTCTAGATTGACTCATAAGAAAGTTAAATTTTAGTGGTCAGATTCATCCGAGATGAGTTTTTAGGAGTTGAAGACTTGACTCACCTCAGCCCCAGTTATTACTCTACCAGATGGTTTAGATGGTTTTATCATGTACTGTGATGCATCCAGAGTAGGTTTGGGCTGTGTCCTCATGTAGAGAGGTAAGTTCATAGCCTATGCCTCCAAACAGCTTAATCCTCATGAGAAAAATTATCTGACTCGTGATCTTGAGCTAGAAACAGTAGTGTTTATCTTAAAGATTTAGAGGCATTACTTGTATGAAGGTGCATGTAGATGTGCTCACAGATTACAAAAGCCTTCAGTATGTGTTCTCTCAGAAAGATTTGAATTTGCGTTAGAGTAGATGGTTAGAGTTATTAAAGGATTATGACATAAGCATTCTGTATCATCTGGGCAAGGCTAATATAGTGGTTGATGCTCTCAGTAGAATGGGTATGGGTAGTGTAGCTCATGTTGAGAAGAGTAAGAAGAAGTTAGCTTAAGAAATCTATCATCCCACTCGACTAGGTATCCGTTTACTTGATTCAGCATAAAGTAGTGTATGGGTGCAGTGTAACTCAGAGTAATCTCTAGTTTTTGAGGTGAAGGAAAAGCAGGATTGAGATCCTAGTCTAGTTAAGTTGAAAGATTCAGTCAGAGATCAGAAAGTGAAGGTTTTCTCCCAAGGAAGAGATAGTGTTTTACGTTGCCAGGGTAAATTATGTGTGCCTGGTATGGATGAGTGGAGGTAACAAATTCTTGCAAAAGCACATGGTGCGCGTTACTCTATTCATACAGGGGCCACTAAGATGTACCACAATTTGAAAGAGATCTATTAGTGGAGTGGGATGAAGAGAGATATTGCAGAGTTTGTAGCTAAGTGCTCTACATGCTAGCAAGTTAAGATTGAGCACCAGAAGCCTAGTGGGTCCATGCAGGAGTTCAGTATTCTCATTTGGAAATAGGAGAAAGTGAACATGGACTTTGTGACAGGTATGCCCCATACCCGTCGTCAGCATGACTCTATTTGGATTATCGTAGATAGGATGACCAAATCAGCTCATTTCTTGCTAATCCATACCTCTTACTCAGCCGAGCACTATGCCAATCTCTATCTCAGAGAGTTGGTTAGGTTTTACGGTGTTTTCTTATCTATTATCTCAGATAGAGGTATACAGCTTACCTCTCACTTTTGGAAAATATTCCAAAAGGGTCTTGGTACCCAAATCCACCTCAGTACAACCTTTCACCCTCAGACAGATGGTCAAGAAGAAAGGACCATTCAGACTCTTGAGGATATGCTGAGAGGGTCGTTATTAATTTCAAGGGTAGTTGGGATGACCATTTACCTTTGATTGAATTTGTATACAATAACAGTTATCATTCCAGTATCCGTATGGCTCCGTTTGAGGCTCTCAATGGCAGGATATTTATATCTTCAATTGGTATGTTTGAAGTAGGTGAGGCTGCAGTAGGGCCTAACTTAGTGTTTGATGCTTTGAAAAAGGTTCAGTTGATCAGAGAAAGACTTGAGGCTGCCCAGAGCTGAGGAGGAGAAAGGATATCCAGGTTGAGGTCGGTGATCTTGTGTTCTTGAAAATATCTCCCATGAAGGGAGTGAAGAGATTCAGCAAGAAAGGGAAAATAAGTCCCCGATATGTCGGTTCCTTCAGAATTCTTAGTCGTTTTGGAAAGGTAGCTTACGAGCTAGAGTTGCCTTCAGATTTAGCCTCAGTACACCCAGGGTTCCATGTCTCATTATTGAAAAAGTTTATTGGTGATCCAGCTGTAGTTGTTTCGTTAGAAAGTAGATATTCAGAATAGTCTGTCCTTTGAGGAAGTTTCAGTCGAAATTCTTGATCATCAAGTTCGTACACTAAGGAACAAAGAAGTTCCACTTGTCAAAGATCTTTGGTGGAATCAATCCATTAAGGGAGCCACTTAGGAAATAGAAGCAGATATGCGGGCCAAGTACCCTCATCTTTTCTTCACAAATCCAAATTTAATGTAAGGTACAAAATCTTCTTAAGATATTTCTCTATCATACTTAGTTTTTTAGTTGCACATCATGTTCATGTCAGTCGTATATTCATGAATCAATTCAGTCATGCATTCTATGCATCATATATGCATATTTAGTGTGTAAGCTTAGTCCATCAGTTCCCTCAGCTTAACTAGTTTCATTTAGGGATGAATGATCCCAAGGGGGAGATATTGTAACACCCGTAATTCTCTAGAATATTCTAAGTCCCAGTGCATGAGTATTCGTATATAAAATTCTGAAACGCTTATTATTTTTCCATTTAGCGCCTGGCATTGCGTAGGAAATTCAATTAGCTTTTCAACGATATAAAATTTGCCCAAATCTGAAAACCGAGTAAGAAGTTATGGCAATTTTAATAAGAGTCTTTATGCTATGTCCTTCAATGTTTTAGTGTAATGCTACTACTATTTTTTTGAGTTCTGGGGTATTGAATACCCGAAACCATAGTTTTTTACTTAATGTTGTCTCAATATCTTCAGAATAACTCCAGATTATATTATGAGCATTATCAGAATAGTTAGTTAATCTCAAAATAGTCTAGCATTTCAGTGTCATTCAGTTGAGAATAGGATTTAGCACCGAGCGAGTGTAGGTATGGCGGCTTCCTTATCTGGTAGCCCTCATTAGTATCAGTCTCTATACTCCAAAACTATGTAGCCAGCATAGGATATGAGTAGTCACTCGTCAAATTAGGCTTGACTATCTCGTAGGGGTCACCCGTCAGTCCAGGCTTGACACCCTTAGTCCTTTGGACATAATATCAATTTAGTGGATCCACACAGTCAGCATTAGTACCCGTGGCATAGTATTAACACCCTTCGAATTGAGGTTATGTTGGACCCCGATTAGCTCAAATTGGGGAATGTCGGTTAGATGGTACCTCCCACAGTCTCAAATATAGTCTAAGTTACATTTCTAGTTCAGTTCTTCAGTCTTAGCATTGATTGAACAAAGCATACAGATTTTAGTTAATTTTAGTATTTCCGTTTACAGATTTTATCTAATTCATGTTATATGCTTGGTCATGTATCCTCAGTTTCTGTAGATTTTCATGTATGTTCAGTATTTAACAGACTTTCATGCACGTTCAGTATCTATAGATTTCATGTTCTCTATTTAGTATTCCACGTTTTTCATGTATATTCAGATAGATCATTACTCCTATTCATGAAACCTTGCATGTTAGCCTACCTTATTTAGCATACCAGTACAGTCAAAGTACTGATCATACCTTTTCTTGTTTGTTGTGATGTATTATATCATAGGTTCTGACGCTCAGTTCCCGAATCGTAAGTAGACTCATCAGATTCTCAGCAGTAGCAGTGGTGAGTCCTCATACTTCGAGTACAGGCTTACTTTATTTAATGTCTTAGTTAGTAGTTAGTTAGAGTTAGTGGAGGCCTGTCCCATCAACTCATATTCAGCCAGTCAGTTGTAGAGACTTTTCAGATATTAGAGTCAGTTATTTAGTATTCAGACATTATAGTTATTCATCCAATTTATCTTTATTTTATTAGATTCAGTCAGTTGTTTCTATAGACTCATATTTCAGTTTTAAATTCAGTTATTAAAACCTTATGGCATGTCTGTATTCTGCTGTATTTATATTTATATTATTCAGTGCGCATAGCAGGTACCAACTCATGGGTTAGTTTATGGTCCCTCGGGATCATAAGCACTGTGTACTGACTTGGGGGTAGTAGCCAAACAATGAATCATATCAATCAATCCCTTCAAAATGTCCAAAATTTGGCATACCCCAAAATAATAACCAATATCACAACAATCAAAACTATAATGAGAATAATCAATCATTTGTATACTCAGCAAGGCATTAATATAATCTCATTATATCTTATTAACACATAAGATATCATTCATAAATTTCATTCCTTAAATATTCATTACAAAAATAGACAACCACACAAATAGTTCGTCAACTCGAGTTAATCAGACATGTAAACAACAATCATACTTTAACGCACTAAATCACAAGTAAACATGACTCATTGATTTTATCAATTATAGCATGTCTAAAGACTAATTTCCAGCTTATTCAAGTAAGTATTATCAAGCCATATTTATTAAATTCAAGAACACATTTTAGAGATACATGTTCAACGAAAAGGAGTCTAGAATCTAGCAATTCATTTATTAATCTAATTCCCCTTTATTCATATCAAAACTAGAGATTTTGCTATTATCTAGCAATCTTAACATTTATGTCATTACTAGGTTTAAGACATACTTCATTACTCAACCATTCAACTCTATTCAACTTATAGTCTAGCTTTAATCATACACATTTATATCTTTTACTTCCTAATCCTTATCCTTACTTGATCTTAAGCCCTTAAGTTATGTCATTATCTCCTTATACCATAACAAGTCCTCGTCAGTAATCTTAAGCAAGATTATTCCGTATTCCAATCACACATAATACGAAGTTCACCCTCATATGGTAATTAGGCTAAATAACTAGATTATGAGCTCACACCAACTCATTTTCATCTACATCTACATAATTCCATTACAACCTACCATAGAGCCATACAAATTCAAAATATACATCAAGGATTCATACATTAACTTATTAACACATAATTAAGTCCTTATTACATCAAATTCATATTTTATCCACCAAAACTCTAAGTCCACAAGACTAAGCATGATTTTTCACGTCAAATTTATATTGTAGATATGATTACTAACCACATCTACTACTCATAAACCATAATCTACTTGGGCACCCAATGGTTGAAGCAAGTAACCAATGCCATGGATGATCTTTCTTCGTCTTTATATTTTCGAATGATAAATCACCTAATAATAATTACAACAATTAATTAATAAACTACTCTTCAAAACCCTTGGAAATTCAAATCCACTAATCTTATCCTTATTTACGATCTATAAAATTACCCAAGGGTCAATTAGTCATTGAAATAATTCATTTAAACTCAATCCAACCCCATTAGTGGAGTTTTTAGGCTAAAGGTTCCACCTTTATTGAATTCAAGGCCTCTAACTATCAATTTCATGTTTTAAAATCATGAATTCATGTTACAGATTGTTAACTGATAATTTAGAAGGAATTCTAGGTGATATTAACCCAACCAATAGGTTTGACCTCAAATATCCTGAACTTAGGATTTAATTCTCTGATAATTTCGCTATTAAAGGTTATTTTAATGACTCAAGAATGTTAAATAATTGAAAAATAGAGAAGATAACGAAAGTGGATTGATGAATAGCTTATTGCGTTGGAAAGAAAACTCAGAGATCCTTAATTTGGTAAGTATTAGGAACCCCTAAATCTTTATATTCTAGGAAGAGTGCTCATTTGAGGTTGACCCTAGTTTAAACTCAGTTCGAAACTAAATCGGCAAGGATATTTTCAATTTAACTTTATGCTAAGGGTGTAGTATGACCTTATACATATAAAATAGACTCTCATACTAAGGAATTGATCCTATAATATATGATGAATGATATTCAAATACCTTTATCATAGATAATTTTAGTAACGATGGAACTGGTCATTTCACAGGTTCATTGGTATCATATGTGCAAGCCTAGTCTAATAGAATCTTAAGGATCATCGCAGAGATATCCCTATCTATCTTTGAGAGGCTATATGACTTTAGAAAATTCCTTTTGTTAATTTCTTTTTGGATGTTCTTAGTCTGATCTATCTCTAAAAAACTTCTTATTTAATTCTCTCACTTGTAATGATAACACATTCTTAGATTTGTATGCTTATAGTTGTGGGTGATATCATTTAGTTTAGGAGGAAATGGTAGACAATGAGAAGATGTGTATCCATATTTAACTATCTTTCTTATTAAAATAAAGATTGACTAAGTTTGTGGTTAAAATTATGCATTTTGAGGATATTCATATGAAAAGGTGAACAATGGTTTAATGAACTTCATAAACATTTTATCTAACAAGATTAGTTATTCAGCAGTAGGAGAGAACATATGGGGTATTGGTGGTATGAAAAATGGTGTTAATAGTTGAGAATTTACAATTAAAGAAATGACTATGCAATAAGCATGGTGATTTTGAAGACTATAGTTAAGGAGGTTTTACATAATATGGATAGTTGCTTAGTGTATGAAGAGAAAGAATATGCTTCAACAAAGATCAATTTTCTACCATAGTCTTATGCAATGAATGATCAACAAGGAAATCATCAGTTCAATGATGGAATAAGTACATATACTAATGCTACAACGAAAGGTTACAGTTATAAAGGATTATTGGATTGGGTAAGAAGATATATTTCTAAGTGTGAGGAAGGATTTTGTATAAAGATGTTTGAGGTGGTGTGACTACTTTGAGATTCAAATGAAGGGTGCAATTTTTTTAGCTAATAAAGTAATTAAATGGTTTGTGTGATGTGTTGTAGTTACTTGATGGGTAGAAATGTATAGTATGACTTAGGTATGAACTTCTCAATAGTTATGTTATGAAAAAATGGTGAATCTAGTGAGATTTCACGATGTGGTGCTACTAAAATAGAGTATGTGATGAATGTAAACAAATATAGCAGTTAACAAGTGTAACGATTTATTTCTTAAGAAGATATCAGTTATTTCACCTTTGGATAAATAAAGTTTGACATTGAATTCTAATTCGATGAACAAAACTAGTTTTTACTACAAACACTCGAATGAGGTATCGATCTATAAGGAAAATAAAAGTGGTATGTCAATGGTATGTATTAACAAGTTCAGATTGAGAAGTACATTTCAAAGGTTTAATGGAGAGCTAGTATATTAATTAAGTTTAATAGGAGTGAATCAATATTGAAATGAATAGCTTGTAGATAAAGAAAGTTTTCAGCCCATGTGTTTGTGTGAAAGTGATTGAGAATGTTAATAAGGATGTGCATAGTAACTGATTATTTTATAGGATTGAGCCATTACACCTATGTTGAGGTATCATATTGATGACAAGATCAATTTTGTTGAATGATTAGGACTACTAAGTAAATTTGATAAGAAGGCTTTGTGATGGATTGTATCATGATGTAATATTCAATAGTTTTCGAGTTAAGATGCTAGTAAGGTAAGAAAGTCTTTCAGGTGTCCATGATTTGTAGTTTGTTACTACTTGGGTAACTAATTTGGTTTATTTAGGAAGACATATGGTATTTCAAAACATCCCTCGAGTAGATTTATAGGATTTTCAAATTACGATGGTAGAAGTGATTAGAAATGAAGTAGTACATTTGGGAAAGTAAGAATGGGAATATCTATTTTAGTTTTTTAAGGCTAAGGGCTCATCTCCAAAAAGTGAGATGTGATTTGAAAAAAGATGTGATTATTTTGATCTTGTTCAAGTTATGGTGATATTTTCATGTATTTAACGTGGTGTTAATTGGTTAAGTGTGGTTTGTGAGGGAAGACTACAAACATTCAAATCTAGTTTTTTCATAAGCTCCACGATGGTTTGAATTTTGTAACTAGTAAGGTTTATGTTTCAAATGACGGACAGGATTGGACTGATGGAAAATGATTGGTGGTGTACTATGAGTTTGATTTTATAGCATCTATAAATGTATGGATTAATGTTGGATGATAAAGAAATTTGTTTACATGTGTTGAGATCAGAATTCAGGGTTTTTCTAGGAAGGTTACATTATCATAGTTGATTATGTTATAGTATGGATTTAAAAGATAAGAAAGATTGAGCATGGGGAGGGACTTGTGCATGGTGATGTGCTATAATTTCATGGAACATTAAACACTAAAAATATGAAATTCTTGTAGTTCTTAATTATGTTTTGTTAGATATGATATTTTGATATTTTTCGTAGGAAAATAGGGTCCATAAGAAAAGTTTGAATTTTAAGCTAAAATGGGCTATGTATGGAGTTGTGAAGATAATTGATGGACCATGGAATCACTCCAAGAATTATGATGCTTATCGTAGAGTTGGATCTGATAAGATTCAAAGTAGAATCAGTACCATAGCTCATTTAATAGGCCATAAAAGCACACAAGCCATTTTTCTATCATGAGTTTAGACTTGAAAAGACACAAGTTGAATTAAAAGGATGGTTAGTTCTACGAAACATGATTCTAAACCATGATCTATTCTAAGAAACGTGTACCAAATATCTGTAAGAATGAAAAATTAAGTTTGAGATCGCGATTTCAACCATCGACCATCAATATAGATCACGAGTAGTGGGTTAGACTGCGGTTTCCTGGGAAGATTTGACCTGAAGACTCAGTTCACGGATGGACTTCCCACTTTAACAAACTATGGGTCCTGACCATGGGTTGTGATATGCTGACGCAAACTCATTTTCCTATTTATTTTAGAGTTACGTATAAATTCGTATCATTATTATGCATATTTGTGGCTTAGAGACATGTTTTTCTTATGTGTTTGGGTAAATATTCAAACTTAGATATTTGGTTCTTAGAATCTTAAGCTAGTACAATTTTTGGATTTCACTGAATATTCTCGTAATTCATGATCATGAATTACACAAAAATTCTTGGTTGCTCTTGCAAATATGAGTTGATAAATCTCATAACTAAGGATGTGGAAACTATGATGGAATAACAAAGAAGGTTAAAGACTTGGTGATTCAAAACTTATGTGCATGCATGCATTGTTATTCCCTTAATCTTGATTACCTTTTGACGGTTGGAAGTATTAGAACTCACCATAAATTTTCATTTGAAAAATAAAGAGGTATAGATTAGGAAAAGGACTAACAGCGGATATTTTAGGCTTCCGACCCTAATTAAATAGCTTTAAGCATAACAAGGATAAGTGAATTTGAGGCTAATGACAAGAATAATTAATTCAACACTCAAAGACCAAAAGAAGCTTGAGTTGCATCCATCTAAATAAGGTTAAAAAACAATTAGGTGAACCATATTGGAAGTTTTACATTCAAAGTATCGGGATAGATCACTATTAAGCCAAACTTGTTGGGTTATGAAATCATAGGGAACACAATATAGTTCATTCTCATTGATTGATTACAAATAGTATATTTTTAACAAAAGTAATTTGTCACTTGAATTCCCCACAAAAACATTTAACTATCAGTTGAAATAATCATATCTAGCATATTTCTCGTCATATTCCTTATGGGATTCGACCCCAACACTATTGTATTCTATATTTTAATAGTGATCACTTTATACTTCATTACCTGGTGTGATTTGCACATATTAAATTTTGGTACTATTGTCGGGGAATATTATTTAGGAATAGTTCAGTAATGTTTCTTTGACAAAGTAGTCCTTATTTTCTTGTTTATTTTTCAGTTGTTTTTGTCTTGTATAAAAGAAATGGGAGATAATATAGAACTCTAAGGCGAAGGTCTAGCTAATCTGAATAATGCACAATGAGATGAGGTAGCTGACTGGATGAAGAAACTTAAAGGGCTAAGGATTTTGTAAGAGCTGAGGACACCGCTAGAGCTAATGGTACAAGAAGCCAACAAAACTGTCTACACTAGGTAGTCATTAGTCGATAAGAATAGAATGTTACTCAGTAGAATGAGCATACTAATTTTGAGGAAGTATGTGCTACATGTGCCATGGTTTCACCTTTACTGGCTGGCCCTTGGTGTAAATTTTGATATCACCAGCACCATGATGACTTTGATGAGAATGAAAGGGTTGCTTTGGGGTAAAGTTAGGAATGATCTAATTCATCACTTGATGAATTTTATTGGGATCTACATGGCATATAAGCTATTATGAATTATTTTAGATTTATCAGACGTAGGTGGTTTCCATTCTCATAGTACTGGGAGGCAGCCCTTTAGCTAAACAAGTTACCTAATGACTCTTTCACTACTTGGGATAAGTTGAAAGAAGCCTTTTGAAAGGTTCTTTCCACTATACCAAATGATTCAATTAAGGGATTAGATAAATAATTTTAGGCGGTTATCCGATGAAGTTTTTCATAAAGGATGTATATGATTCAAAAAGAAGTTGTAGCATTGTCCAAACCACTAGTTATGGAATGGTCTTCTGCTTGAAATATTTCACAAGTCATTAAATTCCACAACCAAAGTTAAAAAATATAATATTTTTAGGGTTATTTTATGACACAAACATGGTGAGAAGCCAATAAGATGTTAGACAAAGTCACCAAGATAAAAAGAGCATGGAAAACTCAAAAATCAAAAGTTTTCTCCAGAGTGGACTCCATGGGTGTGTTAGCAAAGCAGCCTTACAGAGAGAAAGAATATGATCAGTTTATAGCTTAATTGAAAACTTAAATGTAACTATTATAAAACTTTTGATGGGGGTTATTTCAGGAAAAGGTCAATGCAGTTGATTTGCAAGGTAAAGCATCTCAACAGGATGCTTATTACTCTAATATAAATGAGGAGGATTTTTTAACAAACAAATAGAGGGTTCCAAACCAAAACTAAGGGTATAGTCAAGACTCTTATCATCAAGGTCTAGGTAATCAAGGTTGAAATAAATATAGAGATATAACTAAGAGAAGTCTAGTTAGAGAGAAAGGGATAGAGACACAGATCAGGGAAATTATGTGAATAAAGATGGATACCAAAATTATTGGAGTGGTTTATATACAACTCCTAAGGGATATGATCAAGAAGTTAATGATATGGAAATTCAAAGATGGAGGACATGCTATCAATGATATTAAAAAGAGACAATCAATTAATAGAACGCATTTTACTTCTATCAAATAACTCAAACACCAAATGGATCAAAATTTGTAGTTGAATAAGTAGAAGAATATAAATTGCCTAGTCACATTGTACCATATCCTAGGAATAATGTTCCATGAATTTCTATCTCTACTAGAAGTATGAAAGTGTTATTGGAGCCTGCATCTGTCATAGTAGAGCATAAAAATGAGTTTTCTCAGATTCATCGGTCATTATAGAAAGGAATGCTAAAAAAGAAGTAGTTAGTCCCCAGAAGTCAATTGTTGTTAATGATAATTATTAAAATATTGAAAAGTCTTTGCTAGATGAAAAGGATCCCACCAAGAAAAAAGGAAAGGAAAAGTATATTCAAAAAATCTTGGCTGTAATTCCTAGACCTGCCCTCCGTTCCGTAGTGCTTAAAAAATAAGGTGAAATATGGCAAGCTCCATAAGTTTATGTAAATATCCCACTGGTTAAGTCACTTAAGCAAATGCCTGTTTATGCAATGTTCATGAAGGATCTGGTGAAAAAAAAAAGGCAATTTTGAGTTGGCTAATAATTTGCACCATTATAGTGCACAATAGCTTTCCATTCTCTATCTCAAAAGAAGGAGGATCTTGGTGCTTTCACTATTCCTTGTACCGTTAGAGTGTTTAATTTTTTATGGGATTATGAGATCATAGTGGAAGCATAAATATCATATGTTGCTTTGTATTTATAGATAGTTAGTCTTAGAAGACAACAAACCTACTATTACATAGTTATTGATTGTTGATCGCACTGTCAAGAGTTTAATAGGTTTATTGTATAATGTGTTGATAAAGGTAGAGAGATTTATATTCATCGTTTATTTTTTCATGTTAGACTATGAGGTGGGTATTAAAGCCCTCATAATCTTGTGACGACCAGTTTTAGCTACTAGTATAGCTCTTATTAATATGTATAACAGTGATATAAATTTAGATTAAATAAAAAAAAGTAGAATTTAATGTTTTTTAGTCTATGAAGAAGTCATAGAGATATGAGTGCCATTTATATGGTAGAAATATTGATGATATTATAGAGGTATGTATAGAAGAGGTTTGCCATTGAGACCTTGGTTGTAGTTTTTATGAATTTTGAGGGTGATGACATTAATGATTATGATATGACTAAAAAATATGCTGGTCGGAATAGAGTCTTATTCTTATGTGCCTAAGAAATTGGATCTTGACTTAAATAATTATGAGACTCCTCTAGCCAAACCATCTACTGAAGATCTACCATTTATGGAACTTAAGGCTTTTTCGTCACACCTCAAATATACATTTTTAGGGTCTAATAACACTTTGTCAATTATCATTATTGTAGACCTACTTGAGTGGAAAGTGGAAGCTCTAGTTTCTATATGGGGAGGTTAAATAAGGCAATTGGTTGGACCATTATTGACATTATTGAGAGACAGCTTGATATTTGCACACACAAAATCTGTCACGACTCGAACCGGGGCCTAGCCGTGATGAGCATTTCGAACCATGGAGGCCCAAAACACCCCTATCTGTTTGGTAATCATGCACCTAATTCATATGATCAAAGTAATGCGGAAAAACACAATAATTTGGAAACATGGTCATAAATATGAAAAGAAACAATAATGGGGAGATAAGGTTCCCCCAACATCAATTAACCTCTAAACAACTGTTTGCGAAAATCTCTAACAAATGACTGAGTCAAGTAACTGTATATAAACTGGGACAAGGCCCCCAGTAGACCCAAAAACTGAATATAAGATAAAAGGAATACAGGACATAAGACCTTCTGAAACATAGAAGGTTCACCATTTGTCTCTACAGCTCTGTTTGAAAGATCTACTGATTCTCTTGACCCCTAAACTGAGCCTCTGAACCTGAGAGGTTGGAGAGGGAAAGGGGTCAGCACAAAAGTACTGGCACGCAGAGATATCAAAACAAAAGATAATATTTTTACAATATATAGTTGAGAGCCATTATAAAGAAATTTCGTATCAAATCATTTAAAAACACATGGGTGTAATGCAATAGTTTCTCAACAACAATGAAATGTAATTGAGCTAGGTGGAATACCCTACATAATTTATACCAACTATCAAACCTCAGTTGCCGTCGATATTAGAGTATAAGTGAGGGAGAGACACACAAGACCACGAAGCATGGTGTCTCCACCTAATGGTAGTGCCCAAGATCACTTAGCCCGGGCTCCTACCTATAGTCCCAATTTGGGAATGACATAAAGTCAAGTACACAAGATCACTTAGCCTGGTACCAAATTCCATGTCGGCAAACACGTTTTTGAACGATGAGCCCTTGTATCTCAAATGCCTTCTTCGGGCATCCACCTTTCTCATGTAAAATCAATGCATTTAAATTTTATGTTATTTAGTCACATATCGTATTCTGAAGGGTATCATCATACCCGACTTGTAAGTCATCAATATCACATCCACATATGCATAATCATGTAAAAACCAAGGTGCTTAATCATTTACAGGTGGTGAACAATATTTATTTCAAATTCATGCTCTCTTCGTTGATCACAATACAATATGGAGTATCGAAACATTATCATGGGAATTTAAAAACAATTTATCATTCATATTTATCAAACTTCCATGGAAAATCTCAAATCACATATGCATGGTTTCAACCATTGAAGTATATAAGCAAACAATTCCCATGACATAAAAAATATGACTTAGAAATCATATTGAAAGCAAGATACTAGCATTTGATTGAAAAAATCCCATTTAAAAGCATGCATGTTCATAAAAAATACACCCATGAGATTTTAGGATAACCCCACGTACCTCTATTTCCAAGGATAATAGATGTTTCTTGAAGCTTGCGGATTGGTGATTCCAAATATGTAATTATCTTTGAAAACCTACGGTCAAATCTTAAACTATTTGGGTTTTTATTTTGAAACCCTAAAGAGAATCCTTGAGCACTTTTGATGAAAGAATATGTATTTTGGGGTCCTTGGAACTAGATTTCGTGTTTTAGGGCTATGTAAGGGTGGAAAAGGACCACTTTGTCCTCAACACGGAGTGTTCAAGTCACTAGAATTCTTTACATAGGCGCCGCCCATCCCATTGCTTATGTTCACATAGGCGCCGCCTAGGATATCGCCTATGTTTACATAGACGCCGCCTAGGCTATCGCCTATGTTTACATAGGCGCCGCCTAGGCTATTGCCTATGCTTTCCAGTAGCCATGGGCGATTGGTTAGGTGACGCTTATCACTTTGAAAAGCTATAACTTCTTGCTCGGGTGTCGGATTTTTACCAAATTGGTATCGTTGGAAAGCTAACTCGAATACCTATCATTTGACACATAGTAGGCTTCCTAATTCGACATATACAGAGAGTTATGGTTGGTGGAAGCTAACACACTTTACAACGTACACTAAAACTTAGTCGATCAAAATAGTTTCAACTCGTCCTTGAGTTGAAGGACTTCTATGGTCTAAATTCAAGATTGAGTGGATTAACATGATACACAATAATTAACATGCCGTATTGGTATAGAATTTTATGGCTTCGAGATTAACAACGCATCAAAATCATGGTCTATATTGTAGCTCGAATTGCGGGGCATTACATTATCCCTTTCTTAGGATTATTCATCCCCGAATGATGATGCGGGACACAGACAGACACGATTTCAAGCATAATAAAGGACTAGGAAAGATAATATAGGAATAATACCTTTTGTCTCCTCCTTCATCGAAGAAACCAAATTGGGATATCTAATTCTCAGGTCATCTTCTGACTCCCAAGTTGCTTCTTCGACTTTTTGATTCCTCTACAGTACCTTTACTGAGGCTATCTCTTTGCTCATCAGCTTTCGAACTTAGCGATGTAAAATTTCAAGGGGCTCTTCTTCGTAATACAAGGAGTTTGTCACTTTGATACCCTCTACTGGCAATACCATAGAATGATCTCCGATGCATTTCTTTAATATGGATACATTGAATACCGGATGAACGGAACCCAAACTTGCAGGCAATTCTAACTCATATACAACTGTACCAATATTTTTCAAAATCTAATATGGCCCTACATAACGAGGGCTCAATTTACCCCTTTTTCAAAATTGGATAACTCCTTTCATATAAGAAACCTTGAGAAATACCCAATCACTAATTTCAAAATCTAGTTCTCTTCTCCGAACATAGGCATAGGGCTTCTGACGACTCTGAGCATTCTTGAGTCATTCTCTAATGATCTTCACTTTCTCTATCGCCTGATGAACAAGATCAAGCCTATAAAACTGAGTCTCACCCACTTCATACCATCCTATCAGAGACCTACATCGCCTCCCATACAAAGCCTCAAAAGAGCCATCTTGATGCTGGCATGGTAACTACTATTGTAAGCAAATTTAGCCAGTGGCAGGTGGTCTACCCAACTATCTTTGAAATCAATGACGCATGCCCTCAACATATCTTCGAGGGTCTAAATGGTACGCTCAGCTTGCCCATCCATCTGAGGGTGGAAAGTTGTGCTCAAATTCACTTGTGTACCTAAACCCTTCTGAAAAGATCTCCAAAACTGAGATGAAAACTACGTACCTCTATCGAATATAATGGACATTGGTGCTCCATGCAATCGAACTATCTCCTTAATGTAAATCTTAGGATAACCCTCTCCTGAATAATTAGTCCTCATAGGAAAAAAGTGTGCTGACTTGGTCAACCGATCTACAATCACCCATATAGAATCATACTGGTTTTGGGATCTCAGAAGTCCTGTAATAAAGTCCATGTTTATTATCTCCCACTTCCATAAAGGCAGGGCTATCTCTTGGGAAGTACCACCTGGCCTCATGTGTTCTACCTTCACTTATTGACAGTTCAAACACTTGGACACAAAATCAGCTACATCACGTTTCATATTGTTCCACCGATACAAGGTTTTCAGATCATGGTACATCTTAGTTGAGCCTGGGTAAATGACATACCTCAAAGTGTGTGCCTCATTAAGGATTCTTTCCCGTAGCCCATCAACATTCAGAATGCACAACCTACCCTAAAATCTCAGAATACCATCACCACTAATTTCAAACGACTTTGAGGTTCTTCAACCTGCTTCTCCTTAACTTCAGAATAAAGAGATGACTTAGCTAACTCATGAACAATCACCCCTCCATCTTCCAAATCTAAGAGTCATACTCCCAGATTTGCAAGGCGGTGAATATCCTTCACCATCTCTTTCTTTCTTTCTTCTACATGAGAAAAGTTGCCCATAGACAACCTACTGAGGGCGTCGGCTACAACATTTCCCTTGCTCGAATGGTAATGTAGACTCATATCATAGTCTTTCAAAAGCTCCATCCAACGCCTCTGCCTGAGGTTCAATTCTTTCTGTGAGAAAACATACTGTAAACTCTTATGGTCAGTATAAATATCAACATGCACTCCATAGAGATAGTGCCTCCAGATTCTAAGTGCAAACACCACAGCTGCTAACTCTAAGTCGTGAGTGGGGTAATTATGCTCATGCTCCTTTAACTGCCTAGATGTATAAGCTATCACCTTTCCACGCTGCATCAATACACAACCAAGTCCTACACAGGATGCATCACAATAAACCACAAAATCATCTACACCCTCGGGAAGGGTCAAAGCAGGAATAGTAGTCAGTTTGTCCTTCAACTTCTCAAAACTGTTTTCACACAAGTCATACCACACAAACATTATCTTTTTCTGAGTCAGCTTAGTAAGCAGAGCAGCTATGGAAGAAAAACTTTCTACGAACCTTCTGTAATACCCCGCCAAACCTAAGAAGCTCCGAATATCGGTTGGAGTCGTGGGTCTGGGCCATTTTCTCACTGCTTCAACTTTCTGGGGATCCACTCTTATCCCATCACTGGACACAATATGCTCCAGGAAGGAAATAACATCTAACCAGAATTCACACTTAGAAAATTTGGCATACAGCTGATGATCCTTAAGGGTCTAAAGGATAATTTGGAGTTGATTGGCGCGATCCTCTTTGCTCTTAGAATAGATCAGAATATAACCAATAAATACAATGACGAACAAGTCAAGAAACTAACGGAACACTCTATTCATAAGATCCATGAAGGCTGTAGGGGCGTTAGTCAACCCGAAGGACATGACTAAAAATTTATAGTGACCATATCGGGTTTGGAAGGCTATCTTGGGTATGTCTGACTCCCTAACTTTCAACTGATAATAACCAGAATGAAGGTCTATTTTTGAAAAACACTTGGCACCTTGAAACTGGTCAAAAGGTCATCAATCCTAGGAAGAGGATATTTATTTTTAATCGTGACCTTATTCAACTGACGGTAGTCTATGCCCATCCAAAGGGACCCATCCTTCTTTCGCACGAAGAGCACAGGTGCACCCCATGGGGAAACACTAGGACCAATAAAATCTTTGTCTAGGAGGTCTACAAGTTGTTCCTTTAACTCCTTTAGTTCCATGGGAGCCATTCTTTATGGAGGAATAGAAATAGGATGAGTGTCTGGCAACACATCAATGCTAAAATATATCTCCTTATCAGGGGGTATCCCTGGGAGATCTTCGGGAAAGAATTCTAGGAATTCATTTACTACAGGGAATAACTGCAGAGGAAGGTTTCCAACTTTTGAATCTTTTACTCAGATTAGATGATACATACAACCTTTGGAGATAAGTTTTCGGACTCTAAGATGAGAGATAAAGTGACCTCTAGGTTCCACAAAACTCCCTGCCCATACTATTGGTGTCTCATTTGCAAAAGAAAAAGTGACTTTTTGAGTTCTGCAATCAAGGATGGCATAACACGAATGGACCCAATCTATCCCAAGGATGGCATCAAAATCTATCATATCTAGTTCTATAAGGCCTACCACTATGAATAGACACGACACAATTTCTATATACCCTTCTAGCAACAACAGAATCACCTGCAGGAGTAGAAATAGAGAAGGGTTCTATAATAACTTTAGGCTCATACCTGAAACCAACAGCCTCATAAGGGGTCACATAAGATAAAGTAAACCCGGGATCAAGCAATACATAAACATTACGAGAAAAGATTCGCAACATATCGGTGACAACATCTGGTGAATCTTCCGCCTCCTAGCGGTTAGTCAAAGAATATAATCGATTGCGACCGCTTTCGATAGCTTAAGGGGCACCCTTAGGAAAAGGAGCTGTGGAGGCGACTTGGGACTTAGCCCCTCCCTCCCCCTCGTATTTACTCCAATAGAAGGACAATCTCTCTGAAGGTGACCCACTTTGCCACAAGTATAGCAGTTTCTCCCCTCAAACCAGCACTTCATTAGATGATTCCCTTCGCAAACCTCACACATCAGATGAGTACGATGCTGCTGGGCCATACTGCCCTGAGACTGTGTACCTAGAGCTTTGGACCCATGAGGAGTCTGAAAACTCTAAGTTTGTTTGTCTGTCGGTGGTCTGGGTGCTGCGACGCTGGCTGCTAATAGTGCATCATTCCAAAACTTCATCTTCTTTGACCACTTATTACCCCAGTTACCACTCTACGGCTGACTTTAGTGCTGGTCAATAGATCTAGCTCTCTTAGCCTGACTTTTTTTCTCTCTAGATTCAGCAATCTTTTTCTTCTTCTCTTCCACTTACTACATATGAACGGTCAGTTGAGCAAAGTCTAACTGCTTATTCAACATAGCCCCCTGGCACTCAAGTACCAGGTTATCAGCAAGGCCAAATGCAAATTTCCTTATCTGGGCCCTCATATTACTAGTCAACTCTGGTGCATAGCAGGCTAGTTTATTAAACATCAAAGTGTACTCTTGGATACTTATACTTCCCTACTTCAGATTCATAAACTCTTCCGCTTTGGCCTCCCTCAACTCCAGAGGAAAGAATCAATCAAGGAAAGCTTCCACAAATTTGCCCCAATCTGTGGGCTCAGCACTTTTACCTTTTTTATCTCCCCAATCAACATACCACTGATTCGCAACGTCCTTGAGCTGATAGGTTGATAGCTCCACCCCTTCAACCTCATCTATATGTATCACCTTAAAGATCTTTTCTATCTCATCCATGAACACCTGTAGATCTTTCTCTACCTTGGTGCCAGTGAATTTAGGTGGGTTCATCTTCATGGAATGTCCGACTCTAGTAGCCTCAGACGTAACAGATGCAGACCCAACATCTTCTGATCGTTGAGCCTGGTTAGCTACCAACTGTGTCAGCATATGAATAGACCGTTTGAATTTTACATTTGAAATATCTCCCTAAGCAGTTGGGGGATGGTTTTTATTAGTCCGCGGAGCCCGAGATGGACTGGTTGGGACTGGAGGGACTCCCGGAGTAGGGACAAATTCTAGAGTGTGACGGACCTCATCTGACTGAGCATTCTGATCGATGATATGACGTAGAGGCATAACTGTGTTTCTGAAACACAAGTGATCATTGATTAGGGGACAATTCAGACTCTGAAGGACGAACTAAATCACAAAGAAGGGAAACATTTCCTAAATGCCTGGCAGCCTTCTACTTATAAGTGTAGAGCACTACACACCCATAAACAAGACTCTACCTGACATGATTTCGCAGATACCCTGGGACCATAAATCGTGCTTTGATACCAAGCTTGTCATGACCCGAACCAGGGCTTGGCCGCGCTGAGCATTTTGAACCATGGAGGCCCGAAACACCCCTATCTGTCTGGTAATCATGCACCTAATTCATATGAACAAAGTAATGTAGAAAAACACAATAATTTGGAAACATCATCATAAATATGAAAAGAAACAATAACGGGGAGATAAGGTTCCCTCAACATTAATTAACCTCTAAACAACTGTTTGCAAAAATCTCTAACAAATGACTGAGTCAAGTAACCATATATAAACTGGGACAAGGCCCCCAGTAGACCCTAAAACTAAATGTAAGATAAAAGAACTACAGGACATAAGACCTTTCGAAACATAAAAGGCTCACCACTTGTCTCTACAGCTTTGTCTGCAAGATCTACTGATTCTCTTGACCCCTAGACTGGGCCTCTGAACCTAAGAGGTTAGAGGGAGGGGTTAGCACAAAAGTACTGGCACAAAAAGATATCAAAACAAAACATAATATTTTTACAATATATAGTTGAGAGCCATTATAAAGCAATTTCGTATAAAATCATTTGAAAACACATGGTGTAATGCAATAGTTTCTCAACAACAAGAAATACAACTAAGCTAGGTGGAATACCCTACATAATTTACACCAACTGTCAAACCTCGGTTGCCACCGAGATTAGAGTATAAGTGAGGGAGAGACACACAAGACCACGAAGCATGGTGTCTCGGCCCAATGGTAGTGCCCAAGATCACTTAGCCCAGGCTCCTAACTATAGTCCCAATTTAGGAATGGCATAAAATCAAGTACACAAGATCACTTATCCTGGTACAAAATTCCATGTTGGCAAACACGTTTTCCAGCGATGAGCCCTTGTATCTCAAACGCCTTCTTTGGGCATCCACTTTTCTCATGTAAAATCAGTGCATTCAAATTTTATCTTATTCAATCACATATCATATTTTGAAGGGTATCGTCATACCCGACTTGCAAGTCATTAATATCACATCCACATATGCATAATCATGTAAAAACCAAGGTGCTTCATCTTTTACAGGTGGTGAACAATATTTATTTCAAATTCATGATCTCTTTCGTTGATCACAAGTAATATGGAGTATCGAAACATTATCATGGGAATTTGAAAATAATTTATCATTCATATTTATCAAACTTCCATGGAAAATCTCAAATCACATATGCTTGGTTTCAACCATTGAAGTATATAGGCAAACAATTCCCATGACATAAAGAAAATGACTTAGAAATCATATTGAAAGCAAGATATTAGCATTTGATTGAAAAACCCCCATTTAAAAGCATGCATGTTCATAAAAACTATACCCATGAGATTTTAGGATAACCTCACGTACCTCTATTTCCAAGGATAATAGATGTTTCTTGAAGCTTGCGGATTGGTGATTCCAAATATGAAATTATCTTTGAAAACCTACGGTCAAATCTTAAACTATTTGGGTTTTTATTTTGAAACCCTAAGGAGAATCCTTGAGCACTTTTGATGAAAGAATATGTATTTTGGGGTCCTTAGAACTAGATTTCGTGTTTTAGGGCTAAGTAAGGGTGGAAAAGGACCACTTTGTCCTCAATATGAAGTGTTTAAGTCACTAGAATTCTTTACATAGGTGTTGCCCATCCCATTGCCTATGTTCACATAGGCACCGCCTAGGCTATCGCCTATGTTTACATAGGCGCTGCCTAGACTATTGCTTATGCTTTCCAGTGGCCATGGGCAATTGGTTAGGCGATGCTTATCACTTTAAAAGTCCATGACTTCTTGTTCGGGTGTCGTATTTTTGCCAAATTGGTATCATTGGAAGGATAAATCGAATACCTATCATTTAACACATAGTAGGATTCCTAATTCGACATATACAAGAGTTATGGTCGATGGAAGCTGACACACTTTACAACGTCCACTAAAACTTAGTTGATTGAAATAGTTTCAAATCGTCATTGAGTTGAAGGACCTCTATGGTCTAAATTCAAGCTTGAGTGGATTCACATGCTACACAATAATTAACATGCCATATTGGCATAGGATTTTATGTCTTTGGGATTAACAACACATTGGAATCATGGTCTATACTATAGCCCGAATTACGGGGCATTACAAAATCTAGCTCAAGACCAATTTTGTTCAAAATACTAAGCACCATTACAGTTGAATCCACTTATATCAGAAATGGTGAATAAAAGATTATAAAGTGGTTGGATTTATGCATGGATTAACCTATCTCATATAGCAAGTAGGTGAGCTTGTTCAGTGTTTTCTTGAAAAGGGGGGATAAGTATTATCCTACAAAAAAAAGAGTTTATTCAATTAAAATTGGTCATGGGATGGCGAGTATACATGGATTAATGGAAATTAAATAAATAGACCCCATAATATCACTTGTTAATGTCTTTTATGGATCAGATATTGAACTATCTTGCTAGCAGAGGACAGTATTGTTTTTTTGATAGTTATTCTAGGTTAATTCAAATATCTATTTCTACTGAGTACCAAGAGAATACCACTTTCACTTATCCTTATGACGTCTTTGCATTCAAGTGGATGTTGTTCAATTGTATGATTCACAATTTACTTTTCTGTGGTGTACTATATCAATTTTCTCTGACGTGGTTGGGGATGCTATTGAGGTATTCATGGATGATTTTTCTATATTTAGGGATATATTTGAGGATTTTTTGGCCAATTGGGGCAAATTATTTCAGTGGTGTTAGGAAACCTTGTGCCAAATTTGGAGAAGTGTCACTTCATGGTAAGAGAAGGTATCATACTTGGTCATAAATTTTTGGAAAAGGGTATAGAGATAGATCAAATGAATAAGAGGTTATTGACAAGTTTCCCCCCTGATTTTAGTGAAGGGTATTCTTAGTTTTTTTAGGCATGTTGAGTTTTATTACAAGTTTATCAAAGATTCCCTAAAATTACACACCCTTTTTCAAAATTGATTGAGGTCGAGATGAAATTTGTTTTTGATATTTATAATAATTTTCTAAAAGTATTTGAAAGCCTCTAGGAGAATTTGACCTTAGCACTGATCATTGTTGTCCTAGATTAGTCAAAACCATTTAAGGTTATATTTTATGTTAGCATAGCAGTGCCAGAACCAATCCTAGGCTAAAGGCATGAGAAAATGTTCTATCCAATTTATTATGATACTAAAATACATAATCTAACATTAAAAGATAGCACTATGAAGGTGTAAGATCTATTTATAGAGATGTTTGATTTTGAAAATTTTAGAGCATATTTGCTTGGCACAAAAGTCATTATGCACACCAATAATGTAGCTTTATGGTACTTTATGGAGAAGAAGGATGCAAAATTAAGGTTGATTAGACAGGTACTTCTACTGTAGGATTTTATTTTGAGTTCAAGGACGAAAAAGGTATTGAAAACTAAGTGACTAACCACTTGTCCAGATAATAGGAAGAAAAAAGGCTTAAAATAAGATAGATGAAGCTTTTTCGAATGAGAAAGTGATGATAGTGTCGTATGAATTGATTCCTTTGTTTATGGATTGTGCAAACTTATTGATGTGTGATATGATATATGAGGGAATAAACTTCCATCAAAATAAAAAAAATTACATGATGTGAGGAAATTCTTTTAGGATGAGTCATAGTTCCAAGTTTGGGCTGACAATATGATTTGGATATGTGTTCCTAAGGTTGATATGATGAGTAAACTTTAGGATTTCCACTTCTATAATAGAATTGTTTCAAAGTAGAGGGGAGAATATTTCTGACAAAACCAAGTCCTAACTACATACGTATCCATATTGGGGATCATTAAAGTGGTATTTGGATAGCATATAAGAACTTATTGTGTAGTTACTATTGGCCTACCATTCATCAGGATGCATATGATTATGTGAAAGCTTGTGATCAGCGCCAAAAATTATAGGGGCATATGAAGAGTCTTAAGTTGCCTTTGACCCCAATTCTTGAGGTGGAACTATTTGATGTCTGGGGCATTGATTTCATGGGACCAACTGAGCTCTTATGGGATCAAATTCATCTTGGTAGCTCTTAGTTATTTTTCTAAATGGATGGAGTCTATATTTCTTCATTATAAAGGAAAGAGTTTCACAATATTCTTAAAGTATAATATCTTCTCTAACTTTGGTACGCCAAGGGCCATAACCACAATGGTGGCATGCACATTTATAATAAATTATCACCTTGATTATGAAATATGGTATCACGCACAAGGTGGAAACACCTTATCATCCACAAACAACTGGGAAAGTAGAGGTTTGCAATCGAAAGATAAAGTCATCCTCATGAAGACTGTAAAGCCGAGTAGAGTAGACTGGTCAAGAAAATTTGATAATGCACTATGGAAATACAATATGCCTTTCAAAATGGCAATAGATATGTCTCCATACCAACTTTTGTTTGTAAAAGTATGTCATTTACAAGTTGAGCTTGAGCACAAGGCCATGTGGGTGCTCAAGAAGCAGAATTTGAATTAGGGTAATGTCTCTAACTTGAGGCTTAACCAATTGAATAAGATAGATGAGTTCCCATTTGGAGCTTATGAGAGTTTATCACTTTAAAAAAGATGAATTTGTATCATGAATGGAAGATTGAGAAGAGAGAATTCAATTTGGTTGACTTGGTTCAACTATTCAACTCTAAACTTTGCTAGTTTTTTGGCTAGCTGAAATCTAAGTCGTCTGGTCCATTTAAGGTGGTACATGTGTTACCATATGGTGATATTGAATTTGAGAACTGTGATGGTTAATAGTTTAATGTAAATGTACAACATGTTTGTCATGAACTAAATGATCACGAGTGGCACCCACCATAACTCTATAGTGGGAGAACTAATCAACCCAACCTCTAGCCAAACTATTAAAACTTACACTTAAACAATTAGTAAGAAAAATAGATATAAACTTAAAGCATGTCAAGCATATTATGAAATCTAATATCACCAACAATCCAATTTAATTATCAAAAGTTTGGAAGAATCTCTAAGTTATTACATCCCCCAGGACCCCAAAATCACCTAAAACAAAGAGTGAACTCATAATCCAAAATACTAGAATCAAATAGAGAAATTCATTATCTAGAATAGAGGACAAGATAAAATAGAAAGATTCAATGATTTTCTTAACATGGTCATCAATAATGAAATAAATTTTGTGATCCAAAGTGAATGTCAAGGTCTCGTATCAAACATTGGAACATGCTCTACACTCAATAACAAAGAGACCATAAAAAGTAATAATACAACCATAATGTACTGGTAGGCACCATCAACCAACTTAACTCAACACCATACAAATAAATAAGTTAAACAAAAGCAAGAAGTAATCAAGATACAAATCGTAATCAAGTAACAATCAATTCATATTCATAATCACATCAACTTATAAAACCACTTACTATGCTCTTCATATCAATCCTTTTCAAGTTATTCATATCAAGCACTTACAGTTAAGTGGTCCAATCAACAACAATCAAGTAAAAAACCATATATGCAATGAAACTAATGAATGAATACTAAAAATAGTGTACATACATACAAGGGTCAGAAGAGACCATTAGTCATGACTTATAGGGAATGAGCTCAGTTTATGTACTATATCGATGTGGTAACAATCCTAATATAAATTTAAGTCAGTGTGATACCCAAATCCCAATATCAACCAATAGGTAAAAACCTCAACAAAATGCTCAAAACAAAATAATATCAATATTCAAGTTCATATTTCATGCATTAAAACTTAAAGCTTCAAGTTAATCATTTTGGCTTATCCTTTACAACATATCAACCAACAAACACAAGCATGTATGAAGGCTAATTATAATCATCTAACTCAAATATAAGCATACAGTCAAATTTTACTATAACCTACCTCATATCCTCATCCAAATTCACTAGTTTGATAAAGTTTTACCATTTCTTGCAAGTTCTGCATATTCTTAATGTCAATGGTGGAAAACCTCAAAGAATGAAGAAAATCACTCTTTCTTAGAATTAGATCAAAATCTAAACATTTTAGGATGAAAATGTTAGGTCTCAAATTCTAGGTATAAAAATTTCATAATCGCCGCTGTTGTAATGGGTTTGTCATTGCAATAATGCTATTGCATGGCATTTTTACCATTGCAGTGGTACCTAGGTCAAATTATTCTTCAATTATGGTGGCCTTCTTCCTCACTACAGCAATGCCACTACAGTGACACTTTTACTATTGTAGTGGTACTTAGAGAGTAACTCAGGCATAGGTCCTAATTATTTCCATTTCATAAAACACATCCTAGAATTTGACATCACGTACTAACCTTTTCATCGAAATTGCTAAAATCAAAATTCTACTAGCCCATTTTATGAATTGAAAGCTTTTATAACTTCTTAAACTCATCATCTAACATAAAATATCGTGGTTGAATTCTATCTTATTTTTATCGGATCAGAGTTGAACACATGAATTAATTTTATTTCATTAGGATTAGAGTACATACATACACATTATATATTATATGGATTATAGTGGATACCTACACAAATATATGGATTAGAGTTCATGCCTACATATCTTGATAAATAGAACGTATAGCATAGCTGGATTAGCTTAGGATATAGAATTATTAAGATTAGTAATCCTAATATTAATATAGTTGCAATAGATTAGTTTGATATAATTTATAATTAGGATGTAGAATCTAAGCTATATACTATAATAGATAGTGTAGGTCTATATCAGAACCACATGTGCATGATTAGTTGAGAAGAGAAAATAAATTAGTTGTATTTTTACACTCAATTTAGTTTATAAATTTCTTCATTTTATAAGAGATTTGGTTCTCACCTAAGTCATTCTATATCCTGAATCTTGTTCCACGTTCTTTAATTATTGATTCATCTTTCTCCACCTTCTCTTTTTATCAGGATCTCTCCATCAATTTATTAGTTATATGTTCTATAAAATTGGAAGTCCTTAAACTATCTTGTTTAGAGAACCTAAATAAGCTAATAGATCCATACCATAAAGATCAATAATACTATTGTGAAAGAACTGCCATATAAGGTTGTGGTAAACAAAAAGATTAAAGAAAACATTAATCCTAAATTCCTAAAATGGGAATAAAAAGACATATTGGTAAGAAGATGGCTAATTAGAACCATGACTGAAGAGTCAATGTTCCTTAATATTAACTACACTTTGACCAAACAAATTTGAGAGAATCTTGTAGATAAGTACCTACAAGCTACCATGGATATAAAATTTCAATTAAAGAAACAAATTTAGAGTATGAAGATGAGATTACACTCTATATGGGAAAACATAGAAGAATTCAAAGGAATTTATGATAGTGTCACCATTACACACAAATCGTTAGACGAAGATACAAAGGTTATAAACTTTGTTAAAGGTCTTGATAAGAAATATAAAATATTAAAGATTGTTGTGCTTGGTAAGACTTCATATGAAACCTTCATCTAGTTTGTTAATACACTGAAAGGGTATGATATCAGAGAAGATGACAGCGAGAAGGATAATGCTAATCAATTCATGACTTTTCAAGACTAGAAAACATAAAGTTTGTTTACATGGACTCTGTAGCAAGCTTGGAGTTGTATCTTTTCCAACATCCATCTTGAGGGAGGATGATAAATAGAATGTATACCATACCCAAATTAGCTTAAGACATAGAATTAGTTTAGGCTTAGGAATCCTAATATTAATATATTTGCAATAGACTAGTTTGATATAGTTTATAATTATAATGTAGAATCCTAGTTCCATATTATAATAGATAGTTGTAGGTCTATATAAGAACCACATATGTGTATGAATTAGTTGAGAATAGAAATATAAAGAGTTGTATTTTTAAACTCAATATCATTCTATAAATTTCTTCACATTATATATTAAATGGATTGGAGTTCACGCTTGCGTAATTTTATATATGGATCGAACAATATGTGTAACGCCCCGATTTTCTGAACTGAAATGCTACACGGTGCTCATGACCCCGAAGGACCACAAGCTAACCCATAACTGATATCTGTAGCTGTAACTGCATAATATACATATAAAATACGGAAACATGAACAAAGAGGGCGTAAGGTTCAATCTTAAATAATAAAATATCTTAAATAAGGTGGTATCAAAGTACCAAAACAAAACTGAAAATACCAAAGTCTAAATCTGAAAACTCTATAATCATCTAAAAGCCTCTAAACTGTCTGAATAAGGAGTTGAAGGAATATGTCTCCAACTAACTCCCTAAACTGAAAATAAACTAAAATACTGGAATAATAAATGTAATGATCATGTCCTCGAAAGATGAGGACTCACTGTTTATTGAATTGCTACTGCTGATCTGGAATCTACACCTCAGAACCTATGGTCTAACATAAAAAGAAAGCACCATCGAGCAAATGCGTCAGTAGAACTAAAGTACTGAGTATACGTAGGGGTAGGCTAAATACTTGGGGTTTATATGCATGAACATGCTGACTAATATGAACGTGAGAATACATACATACATACATACATACATACATACATACATACATACGTAACAGCTACTGAACTCGTGGAGATACTGACTACTTGAGTTTAAACTCTGACAATATGAGTTTCATGATACTGAGATACTGAATGACTGATAAGATGGATGACTGTATCTAACAGTCCTAATTTTGGGAACTATCTCAGTTCCAAACTGTATCTGAACATCTAAGTCTGAGATCAGTCCTAGCTAACGAGTGATCTCTGAAAGTGATAATGAGAATACTTGACTGAATTTGAGATTGAGATCAAGCTTGTCCGCCGGGTGACCTCTAGATCTAATAATAAGCATATGAATATGGGACCAAACCTATCTAACGAGATGGTCCAGGAATCAATGGAACTATCTAAGTTCCTTACTGAGATCGATGATTGTATCTGACAGTCCTGATTCCTGATTTCTACTCTAGAGACTGATACTGAAACTGTAACTGTAACTGTGACTGTGGGAGGTAGTAACCTAATCAACATGCCTCGATACTTTACTGGTAGGGTCCAATATTTTCCCTGATTGGAAGGGTGTCAATACTGTGCCACGAGTAGAGACCTCTACTATGGTCAAGCCTCTCTGATGGGTGACCCTGAATAGGAAATCAAGCCTAAGGCAATTAATAGTCAAGTATAGCCTTAATCTGCCAGGTGATTCCTGTCCTGCGTTGGCTACATAGTTTTGGAGTACAGGGATTGCTGCTAACGGCTTTTGCTTTATAACGGGAAAAACTATCATCCCTGCACTCGTTCGGTGCTAGTCCCTACTCCCAATTGAAAGACTCTAAAAAGATTAACTGTGCTGAACTAACTAACTAAACTAAACTGATTTATAAACTGATTAACTGAGCTGATAAATTTTCTTAGCTGAACTAAGCTGAATTCACTGAGTTTCGTTGACTGATGAAAAAGCTACTTGAGATCTGAGGTCTGACTGAGAGTACTGAAACTATTAGGACTACTGAACTACTGAGATTTTTGAGTTTTTCTAAGTCACGTGACTAACTGAAATCTATGGAGCATAGCTTAACTGAGGATGTCTTGAAACATGACATAGCTCTAGGCACACAGCTATAGTTTTCAGGTACAAGTACCCCCAGGACTCATGAAAGGAAACTAACATACATAACTGACTTGATCATAAGAGTAGAGTCAACAATTCACAATATCATAAGTAAGGATTTCATAATAAGAATGATTCGCAACAACTATCACATGATCGGGAATGCACACAAATGTATATAATTGCATGGCTTTAATAACATGGTCATTCCATATCACAACAATATCATGATCATCTCATACAACATCTTCAATTCAAGACAATAGCATGGGGATCACGTTGAACATAAACTTAGAACATGGAATAGTCATTTAGGACTTATTATGTCATAAACGCATGATTTATATTCCCTTATGTATTTTTACAAACACCTTACATGCACATCTTAGGCATAAGCGGATTCATCAAGATTACAAATATTCAACCACCAATTTCACATATTTATACATTAAATACCACCATATCCTCACACAAAACATATAAAGATCCATCTTAGGCATCATCAAACTCCAACAACATGAACATCAACCACCAACAACATAAATATCATAATACATAATTTAGAAGATGATTCTTGAGCTTCATGGATAAAAGGAGTCCATGAATCAACTCACGCATACCTTAGAAGGAAGATTCTTGATGATTGATGGAGGAATTTCCTTGAAATTAGATCTTCAAGCTTAATTTTGCAACCCTAGTTGTTTTTCTCTTTTAGTGCTCTTGGATGATGAACTTAAGATGTTAGTAGGGTTCTAATATAATTAGGAGCTATATATTTTGTAGGGTTAAGTTTAGGGACGTATAAGGAGTGTTAAAAAACTTAATTACCCTCAAAATAACTCAAAACAGAGTATTTTTGGCACTTGAAACTGACTTAGGCGGCGCCCAAGTAATCGCACAAGCCAGGTTGGGCGGCGCCTAACCAATCGCATACCCTTACTATCTCTCACAAAAATGGGTATAACTTTTTGCTTGGGTATTGGATTAAGGTGAAATTGGTATCGTTGGAAAGCTAATTCGATTATATATAATTTGGTGGGTATAAATATGCAGAAATAATAAATTAACATCGAGTTATACTTGTTAAAATATGACCCTTATGAAATCAAACATTTAAACTTAATGGATTCAAATACTCTTAGCTTGTATTACCTTAAGTGACTCATATGAACATGCTTAACGTATCATAAGCTATATTATCGCTAAGATACTCATTGTAAGTCTTGTACTCAAGTTTGAATCACAGGATAGGAGATTTTATATATAGGAAAAATGGTTCGTCTCCTAGCTTAGAAACATGCAGGGTATTACAATATGCCTACATAATATTAATGGAATTTGAGTGGCACCCCTACCTAGTACATGGACCTCGAGAGTCTCTTATGGATCCTAGGTATCTATACATAGTAGTGGGTGTGTACATAGTATATGCATCACATTCATCCATTCATATTTCTTTATCGGGTTGTACAAGTTGGTTAATTTTCATACATTTAATCATAAATATGAAGTACTTATACAAATGATATTTTTTAGATATGTGCTTATTATTGAGGAATACAGTAATTGGTTATCTAATTCTATTTGATAGTGAATCTCAATGAGTTTTATTGTGATACGTATATATAACCATGGTGATCATTTTTATCTATTAGATTAGGTATTGTATTTCTTGATTGTAAGTTTTATATGGTTGTATTGGATAGTTGGTTCAATAGTTCTTATTGTCACTTTGAAAAAGGATTGATCAATGATCTTGCTACCTACAAGTGGTTTATGTACCCGCATTTGTTTATTTCAGCATCTTACATGCAGGTATAAGATAGTGTTTCCTGGACGTTGATTTTATGCTTGTTCTTGGCAATTTTCTTGGAGATTTCAAGGTAGCGATTGTTGATTTCACTCATTATACATTCTTCTCTATTATTATCTTGTGCTTTATTCACACCTTTGACATTTTGGACTATTTCTCATATAAATCCATTATAGAGGCTTAAACTTATGTCTACCAGACCTGGGTGCTATTGATTTTTGTATCTTTTTATGCCTATTTTCAATTTATTTTGGGTGTCATCATTGTATTTATTATGTTTGCTTCTTACCAATTTTTTTACAAGTGTTAGGTATAGTTTAGGATTATCAAAATGGGTGTTATAGGTGCCATCATGACTAAGTTTTGGATCATGAAAAGTTGGTATTAGAGTCCCAAGTTCATTGGTATCACAAGTACAAGCCCACTTTAGTAGAATCTTGTGGATCATTGCATATATGTTCATCTATTATCTACCTTCAAGAGGCTATATAACTTTAGAAAATTCCATTTCTTAATTTTTTATCATGCACTTGTGGTTCAGGCTAGCTCTTAAAAATCTTTTTATTCCATTCTCCCACTTGTAGTGAGAATATGTTCTTGAATTTGTATGCATACAGTTGTGGGTGATATCATTTTGTTTGGTTCACAACCTATGAGGAAGTGGTAGACTAATGAGAAAGATATGCAGCCAGATTTAGACTATCTTTATGATTCCAAGAAAGATTGAGTAATAGTGTGGTTTATATTATGTAGTTTGAGGATATCCGTATGGAGAAGTTAATAATAATTTTAAAAACTTCATAAATGTTTTATCTCCTATAGTTAGTTGAGTAGCAGTAGGAGAGTACATATGGTGTGTGGGTGGTATGAAAAACAGTGTCAACATTTGAGAATTTACAATTAAATAAATGACCAAGTAATAATCATGGAAACTTAGGAGACTGCAGTTAATGAAGTTTGTTATTATATGGAGAGTTGCCTAGTGTATGTAAGAAAGAAGATGATTCAATAGAGATCAGAATTTCTACGATAGTTTTATAGCATGAATGTATCAACAAGGATTTATCATCTCAATGATGGGATAAGTATATACATTAATAGTTTAAGAAAAGTTTAAATTTATAAGGGATCAGTGGATTAGGTAAGAGGACATTTTTCTTAGAGTGAGAAAGTATTTTATATAGCGATGTTTGAGATGGTCTGACTACTTTTAGGATTCATATGAAGGGTGTATACATTATATATTATGAAGTAGTTTGAATTGTTTGAATAGTTTAGACCCTAAATATGTCAATTCTACTGGATGGAACACTTAAAGGAAAACAAAAACGACAAGAAAAACACTTAAAGGACAACAAACACGACAAGAAAAATCCTTACTTTTAGTACCAAACCCATAAATACTCTACCCCCATCAAATAAACATATATTGTCACTAATGCATCTGATTAGATTTAAAATCTAGAGGTAGAAACTTACTTGTGGTGCTTTAGGATCTCGAGTCTGGTGACTTATTATGGGGTAAAAGTATAGCTCTATCTCAGTAAGAATAGTGCCAGTGGCGGCCAGTGCACTCAATTTACCAGCAATAGTCTTAGTGTTGGCGATTGACACACTCAAGGAATGAGGCTCGCCTTAAGGGTCATCACCCATAATAAAATAAACATCATCAAGTTCCATACTCGCAGAAGCTCCTCACGCCCACTCAAGTCTTTATCATACTCTATTCTTACTCATTCTAGGAGACTCATTGGGAAATTTAGGTATTATACCAAAATGCATTTTTACCCTTCGAGGGTTGCCATCATTAATGTCATCATCATCCATCTTTCTCTTTCTCTACTCAAATAGGGTGGGAATATAGGTCCAAAAATCTATAATATTGGCATCATTCTCCTTCTCATCCACTATAGTAGGGATGGTTGGAATTGATATCATAGGAGCCTTCGGGGAGACAACTCTGTAACCTATGCTAGTAAAAAAGTAACCTTCTCAAAAAGCTTTACCAACTTGATAGACTATAGGGCAACTAGTCCTCACTTATCAAAAAATCAAATCCATACAAGTGATTGTGCAAAACCCCGCAAAACATCAAAGATCTAAGTCTACACGCATGACTTATTTAATTCATCAAAACCTTAACTTATTTCTCTGGGCTACTCTACTACTTACTATATTCTAGAGGAATTCTATTGAAACTATGACTAGGTGGCTAGTGGGAGAGAGGCATGGAATAGAAGGTGTTGGATTGATAGTCTGGGTAGATATAGACGCCTATTTTAATGGGGACTACAGTGGTGTTATAACCTCAACTTACATGGCAAATTAAGTGTAAGATGGTCGTTGTCAATATAATACCCGACTTTGAGTCGGGATCGAATCCACAAGAACAATGTGAATGATAATCGAGTAAGTTTGAAATAAAAGTTACTTGCTAAATTCAAATATGAGATACAAATATTTGGGTGGGTATGAACATTTTCAAAAGTATATCAAATTTTTGGGCTTCTAGAGGACTAACTCAAGGCTAAGAATAATTAGAGCGTAATAAAGTCAAAGCGGATCTTGGAGTCATGTAATTCTAGGTGCGAACTCATTCATGGGTAATTGAGAATTTATCCAAATTTAGCTAGAGGCATGGGTAGGCTGGATTTAGAGGTATTACTGTTAATCTTTCAATAATACAATAAATTTCCCTCGTGGATTCCTTTGAACACCACACAAGCATGGCAAAACAACCAATCCACTACTTTAATTAGCACCCTTATTTCTAATATAGTACTATCAAATGAGTTAACTCAAACAACACCCTTATTTCTAAGATGATGCCTTCCAACAAGCTAACTAAACTTATTGTTTGCAAACACCCCTCACCCAATACCCTTCTTTAAAGAATGGTAAGAGATCTAAGGTAATTGGGGGTTTTACCTACAATTCCTAATTCAATCATGGAGTAAAATCAAAACAAACAACTAACAGCTAATTAGGAGGATAAATCACCAATACCCATACATTAATCACAAACTAATAAAGCATAACCCCATGAGGAAGAATTAGCTACTCATAAATATAGAAAGTAAATATATACATAAAAATTTCCACCAAATTGATCCATGAAAGATAAAGAGAATGCAAATCCTAACTTTAAATTTCAATAGATCTTCAATGGAAATTGCAATTCCTTCACTTAGGAGTTACTCTAATGTCCTCTTAGCTCAAGAGTAGTATACTGATTTTCAAAAGATGACAAATGGACAGATAGGTAAAAGATACCAGATGATGAAAATGAGCTAAAAACCCCTATTAAGCAGCAATTCCACATTTGCCAAATATTACAAAAAGGTAACCTTGCTCTTGAATTTCTTGAGAAAATTTTAATTCATCCCTTGAAACTTTTCTGCCCTACCGCAATTGCCATCTCTTAACTGCAGTTTCGATACCACAATCACGGTGGTCATCTCGCGATTGCCATTATTTGACTTAATTATTGATCGCAATCAAAATCCTTGAGATGTTATCGGAACATCTGAGGATCGACTCCTGGGTTTGATTTCCAGCTTCGACTCTTCTTGCCACATTTCTTCACTTCCACCTTTTCCTCTACATATTTTTATCAAGTTTTCTTACTCTTGATCTGCTTAAGTAGATGGAGAGTAGATAGAGAGCATGTGGAAAGAAGATTGAATGTATATGTCTCTTGTTGACTAAAAAGACTTGTTCATCTTCCCTTTTCAACTTTACCTACACAGCTGAGAATTTTATATGAGACTAATATCAAATCAATCGAAAAAGCATCATAATTTAAGCTTAAAAGTGCTAGAAAGTCATCATTCAATGAGATTGGGTATTTAACTCAAACCCACCCAAGATAAAACTATATTAAAGGACTAAGCTAACACAACTCTACAAAGACTTTCCAAACATGTCATGGCAACAAGTAAACCAAAATTTTTCAATAAGCACATATTTATTAAGCAAGGATGCAAGTTTGTATCAAAAGAACCTTTCAAATCAACAAATCATCTTAAGAAGTGACAAAATCTTCAAAGGTTGTCTCAATATTTACAATGCAACTTACTTCACCTATTTACCCAAACAGATAGTAAGACTTCACCCTCTACCCAAAAGTATCGATGCCACTCATATGCAAGAGTTAGATCCACACACACAATACATTTAAATATCTAAAAGAGGTCAAATAATGAAGGAATTCACACTCATTATTAAAAAGAAATTCAAGTACAATGAGTAAAACCATAGGCTTGACCTTTGAGTTTTCCGCTACTAATGTAGGCTTATCTAGCTTGGAATCACCAAGGTCTTGTGGGTCAAGATGAAGGTTTATGGTGCGGGAAACAATAATATGGATCAAGTGACTAAAAGACCCTCTTTAGTGTAATCGTTTGTCCCCTTCTACCCCAAAATTTTCAAATTATCCACCTTATTCGCCTTTAAGTCATTTCCCATGTTTCCCTTAACTTTTTTTATTAGCAGTTAGAAAAAAAATTAAATGCCACTATTTTCTCTCTTCCTTTATTTGACTTTTTCAAGAGACTTTCTAACTTTAAGTTCTTCTTAGCCCCTCATTTGACGATTTTATAGGCTAGGCTATTCAGTTTTATCATCAAGCACATCTCTTGTCTCTTAACCACATGAGGTTACAACCTTACATACACCTTTCTTAGTTCATCTTAGCATATCACATAATCCCCCCAAACTAGGAGTTTCAACCACCTTCTCATCAATCTTACAATTACATAAACCTCTCCTAAATTTAAGCTTTCACCAATATTTCATAATTTAGAAACATGCGATGTATCAAAGGAGGATAAGTTCCAAAAGAAAGATTATAAAAAGGGTTTAGGTGTTTTAGCATGGTTATCATTATAAGAAGAAATAAAAATATGTAAAAAGGCTTAACGAGGTTAACTAGGGAGTAGATGGGAATTTAGCTATGTGATGGGTCAAAAATGGCCTCGGGTCATCCTCCAAACAAAGATTGCCTAGAATTTTTCTATGTATACACTTGGGGAAAGTTCTATACTACACGAATGTATAAGAATTATTCAAAATTCTCACAACGCATGGCATCATACTCATAGAGCAAAAATTTAGTCTCCAACCAATTTAAGCAATTTGAACTTAATAAGTTACTCTAAGTCGATGACTCATCCTTGTAAAGAGAGAGCCAAAATTTAAATTTAATGGTCTCACTCACAAGAGAGATCAAAAACAGCCTTGATCTTTTTGAAAAAAGAAAACTATATTTTTGGTTTTTCTCAAAATCATTTCATTTCTTACCAATGACATTTTGAAAATGTTTTTGAACTTTTGCCTCGTCCTATACAATCAAAGAAAAACTTAGGTGGATACAAGGTAGCATTCTCATTACACTTCATGGGATTTTTTTCTTACAACACTTAACTCTTTGGGATAAACATTATCACTCATTCTTCACATATCCCCTATTTAACTCATAGATCACTCGTGGAACCAATAGAAACACAAATGATCCTATACCCTTAAGAATGGTGGCACCCGATATATCATAGGACAAGGCAATCATTCATGTCTCTTGGGTTACTCGAAATTCACCCGGGGATGCAACGATAAGTACATTTATTGATCAAATCTTGGAAGAAACATTCATCAATAATTTCAACCAAAAACCACCAGTTATCCCACATTTAAGACCAATTGGACACAATACTATACTCTAAAAATTATCACATAATGCCCGAAGAAAGTTCCCATTAACCCTTACAAATATATAGGGCATTTCTCTCTTATCGACATTTTAACAAACATGTGATGCATATAAAAGGTAAGAGCTTGAAAAATAGAATAACAACACATGTGAGCAAGCTCAATGCACCAATTCATCACCAAACACACCATTTTTAATCATGCTAACCCAATTAAATCACCAACCACTCAGTCAATCCAACAAACGACAAGTGGGTGTTTTGTCAAACACATAGTGTACACTAGTGTATGAAAGCAAGAGTTTGCAATTGAGCATGTAAAATAAGGGACAAATTTTAAAATTTCATCATAACAACCACATTCTACTAAAATTGAACTCAAATGAATTACATTTAAATCAAAAGAAACCATGGAATGTGATCATCATTTGTTTTTTAAAGAGAATTCTCCAGAGAAATTAACAAAAGATCATACCTTGTAAGCTTACTTAAGAGAGGAAAATGATGAAATAAAAGTCCAATATACTTATCCAGGGTTTCATTCGTGATATCAGAACTTTAGAGTTTGAATTGAGGTTGAAAATAAGTGAAATTCTCTTAGCACCTTGGCTAAAAATGGTCCATATGCGAGTACCATTGCTGACCTACGCTCCAAGTGTGCCACACCTGTAGCTGGCCTGCTCAAGTAGGTCCAACACAGGTTGTTACAGATTGCACTAACCCGTCTGTGTTCCATGTGCGCCTCGCCTGTGCCTGGACTGCTACAGCAAGTTATGTGTAGGTCCAGGCAGTATAGCTGCTGCCAAGCTACTCATGTCCTACGCCTGGACTGTGTAAGCATTTCCAGCGTAGGTCCAAGCTTATACTACTGATTTTGGCATAAAATTTCAACTTAAAATTTGCTTCAAGGAATAGTTTTGAGCCCCCAAACTTTCCTTTACCCTTTCTAACTTATGCTATCAACTATAAACACCTAAAAACAAGCTGAAAATTGAGTCAAAAACATTAGAAAACATTTAGTAAAATTCCTTGGGTAACCTCCTAAGAAGAGACTTAGTTAAAGTCGCGGCACAGTATTTTTTACTACTATTTATGTCTCTATTTTAAAGATTTGAATTGTTGCCGAACTTTAGATCAATATATCTACAAGGTACCTTGGGAACAATGATACATATTCAATCTCACCACTTTGAAGACTTGAACCTTTTCCCCAACTTCACATCAAAATTCCGAATAGGATCATTGGGTATCAATGAGAACATCAATAAACCACTAGTTAAACCTCGAATTTTTCACTTATTGGTCTTCAAGTGAGGGACATCATTTTGCCCTTTTGGAATGAAAAACTCCAAAATGTAAGGATTTTGCTCCTCATCTCTGAAGTTTATCATTTTCTTGGGTGGTTCGACTTTCATAACATTCACCAAGCATAATGTTGAAAAGTGATTAGAATGAGGTCGTCTTCCCAACTCCGGAGTTGCATTCTTCTTGAAATTCTTACCCCAAAATAAACTAGATTTGCTTGGCTTTTTCATGCAACTGTCGTATCATTTCCTCAATTTTAGTATCCTTTATTATTTTTGGTTTGGTTGGTTGTCAAATCTCCAAGAATTCTTCAACATCAAGCTTACTTTCATCTTCATAGGAAACTGTTTTAACACAATCATGCATATTCATTTCACTTTGGGCATCACATGCTTCAATTCTTGCATTCAATTTGGTTTTTAATTTTCAAGTGGACATTTCAAATTTAATCCAAACTTAACATTGCTCAATATGCAACTTGAGGGATTCATACACTATTAGTAACATGATATTAATTTGACCCTTACGGACTTCAAGTTATTGAGTTTGGTTCATTAGCCATTTGTGGCTCACGATTTCTTTGTTGTTAAGTTTTTCTTTATTTTGGTGACTTTCATTTGAGTCATCACACATTTTTGGATCAACCACATGGCTTGATATCTCTTCTTTATCAACCTCATTTTGAAGATTGGGCATATTCATAGTACTTGAAAGATCGGCCTCCTCACCCACTTCTTCTTCCTTTTCACTTTTCTTTCTAAATATCGCCATAGATTAATGCAAGAGATACATGTGCTCTCCTAATGTAGTCATCCAATCCAAGATAGTTAGAAGTATTGATTTAACATATTGTATCCAACACGTTGTACTTCCTTTATCACATCATGAAACTTATCAACTCATAAGAAGGACTAGCATTTTTGTTAGCACAACTAGGGGAGGAGGAATTCGGACAATCACTCCAATGTACATCTCGACCACTATATAAAGAATAATCATACTCCCAACAGGATCGAGATGGTGCACAAACCTCATTTTGGAGAGAATATTTATAATTTTCCCAAAAGTGGGGTCCATGACAATATAGACATGGATCATCAAGATAAGATTTGCAACTACCAAACTCAAATTCATTCCAAGATGTCATAGTGATAAGTAAACAAAAACAAAAATCTACCTAACACAAGAAACAAAAGAAAATCACAAACAAATATCCATAAGTTTGAATCAAAGAAAGTAAGCTAAAATTCATAACTAACTCAATACGCCAAATTATTTGTAATGACCCGAAATCGTCTCCCGGGACGTCACACAGAGCTTAAGGATACAAGTAGCCCCAAGCTAACCCTTAGAGCCGGTTTCTACCAATAACAATTAATTCAAGATGAAATAGACTCGACACTCGTATAGTCATACCATATGAAAGGAAATACAAGAAAGATACTCAGTCCATATGACAACAATATAGAAAAACCTCAACAAAAGCACAATACCGAACCCTCGACAGATCACAAGTATGATACTAGTTTGACAAAACCTCTACGAGTTGAAAACTAGAGAACCGTTGGGATAGGTCCCCAACTGACTCGAAATGAACTGAAGATAAAACATAGTCTCTCAAATATAGAAAATATTTGAAGATTGGCCCCCGAACCATGAGAACTCACCACTGTAGAAAACGTAGGCAAGGTACTCGAAGAATCACAGATGAGGCTGGGACTGAGCACTTGAACCTATATTATAAGACAATATAGCACACAAACATATATGTGAATCAGTACTTTGGAATGTACTGCGTATGCGGGAGTGAATGCATATGTATAAAAATAGTACCGATCTTCTTCAATCAAATCATGAATGCAGAATGAGATGACTCACATGGATTGAACAATTATAAAATATAAAGCTCATAAATCATGTAGAATGAGGCATGCAACACAAATCTAGTGAGTCATCGCTCTTTAACCTTAAAAATCAGAAATTTTCTCTTATTCTCAATACCCAAAGGCTAAGGGACTTTGAATAATACTTTCAACTTATGCATATGTCTGATGGATAGTAAAACCTCTTCAATGCTCAATATTTCATAATTATTTAGAACTCATATACTTGTAATTCGGAATCATATGACTTGGAAACATATTTGAAGGCATTTCATTCATCTTAGGAAAATATCTCACTTTAAGCTTTACAAAAATCATTCTATCTCAAATGGAAAAGTATTCTAGCTTAAGAAAATAACTTATCTCAAAGCTTTATGAAATGTACTATATCAAGGGAAGATACTTTCATTTAGAAAAATAACTCACCTCAAGGAAGCACTTCAATTAGGGAACAACTTTGCAATTCCACTATTTAGGAAAATAACTCATAGAAAGGGAAAATAAGTATCAGATTTTGAAGTTTAAAAGGGCAAGGGAAGTTCTCCGAACTGACATAAACCATACGCGCTACATGGAGTCCAACATTTTTTCCTCCTAAGGAGGAGACCCCACGTTGGGGAGGAGCATCATACTCTTGCCAGGGAGTATAACATAGGACTAGTGATTACTAAATGAAACTCAGCCTTGGGCCTAATCATAATCATCATAAACTCGGCCTCAGGCCCAAACTATGGTGGCACGTAGTTTTGGGATAAGAAACCGTAGTGACTTACCTGCTCGGTGCTAAGTACTACTCCCTTTAGATTATCTGCGCTCATCTCATAAAAATCCATTTTTAGATTAATCTTTTGGTTCACCATGAACCCAATAATCAAATCGATAATCTCATATAATGAAGTGGATTTCAAAGCTTACGGACCATTAGGTCAATTCATTTCTCAATCATCTCAAAATACTCAAATCATGGGTGTTTATAGCATAAGAGTTCATAATTTCACAAGTCTCAAATAGGGCTTACTAACCCATAATTCAATCTCAAGTTAAAGCTCATCAATAGCATAATATATAGCATATAAATTCATAAATCATGTGAAAATCTGGAAATTTCAGCAATTTATCTCAAAATCTCAATATAGTCATATGCTTCAATATCTCAACATTGTGTATATTAGCTTCTCAAGGAGTAAAATCATGGGGTTTATACCCAGCTGTAAATTCTCAATAAAAATGTAGAAATCATGTCATTTGACTTTTAATTCATGGAAATATCAAGATAATGCATTCAATAATTATGGGTGAAAAACCCTAATTCAAATTCATGTAAAAATCTCATAGATTTCAGGAAATTAATGATGTAAATAATCCTTTTGGGCACAAGGGTGAAAGGGTTACCCTTGTTCAAAACCCCACACACCTTGAATTAGAAGCTTTAGATGAACTCTCACTCTTAGAACTCTATTCGTACTCTTGAATGAGGGTTCTTGAGGCCCTTGACTTGGGAACCTTGAATCTTGACACAATTTAGAAAATCCATGGTGGATTCTTGAGATTCTCGGAAGAGATTTTGCATACTTAGGGTTTTTTATGAGAGAAAACTTGAGTAAAACCTTATAGGATGCTTGCAATTGGCTTTGATTTGGTGTTTGCACGGTTTTATAGGCTTGGAAAAAGTCTAAAATGCACCTTTTAACATCTATACGAAGCTGGAAAAAAATTAAACTGGAAACCCGATTTAAGGGGTCATCGTGATGCGCCACTTGTTGCGGTGGCTTACTGGAAATTGATAATTCATAAACTGGGAGTCACTGCGATGTGAAGCCATCGTATTTTCCACTGGTTGGGACCTGGAACCTCAGCGCAATGCGCTAATATCGTGGAGTTTCACTGGAAATTGACTATTGAGAAATAAGGCTCCTCCACGACACGCCACTATCGCGGAATCCCACTGAAAATCGACAATTGCCAAATAAACCCTCTCCACGATGCGCCAATTACTTAAATGATGCAGTTTTATGACTAAGGCTTAAATTGCCATAACTTCTTACCCGGGTATCGGATTTGGGAGAATCTTATATCGACGGAAAGTTTATCAAATTTCCCACGTGATAGAAATTCGAAATTAGGGAAATTCTATATGTTTAACACGATAGTCACTTCAGAATCCACTTCTCAATATTTTAGGGACGGATCACGCCTCACTCGACACACCAAGGCTCAAACTACGAGAGAACTTGGCGGGACCTAGACCCTTTAGGAACATTCGTCCTCAAATGTTGCGAGTTAGGCTAGAAATACAGGAGAAACAGAGTACACATAGCTAAAACAATTACTAAACGGTACAAGATCTTTCTAAACTCATGAATACTCCGAAAAAATGCAAGAACTCATATAAGGATAGATGCATAGCTGAACTTTAGACTAGAAGGGCTGAATTAAGGAAGAATAGTACCTTCGGATTGATCTGAACTCACAGAAAAAAGGTGCGGGTATTTGGCTCGCATGTCTGCTTCTACCTCCCAAGTAGCACCCTCAACAGACTGCTTCCACCACAACACTTTGACCAAGGGAACCTCTTCGTTCCTTAGCCTACAGACTTGAAAGTCTAGGATATCAACAGAAATTTCATCGAAGGAAAGACTATCCTGAATCTCAGCACTCTCTGAAGGATCAACCACAACAGAATCACCAATATGCTTCTTGAGCATGGAGACATGAAAGATAGGATGAACGACTGATAATTCTGAGGGAAACTCAACATCATAGGCCACTTTACCAACACGGATCAAAACTCGGTACGGGCCAACATAACGGGAACTAAGCTTTCCTTCTTACCGAACCTCTTTACCTCTTCCATGGGTAAAATCTTCAAGTACACCAAATCACCCACCCCAAACTCAAGATCTCTCCTCCTCACATCTGCATAAGACTTTTGATGACTCTAAGCGGTCTTCAACCTTTCTCTAATCAACTTAACTTTCTCTATAGCATCAGACACTGCACCAGACCCACACACGGAAGCTTCACCCACGTCAAACCAACTTATGAGTGATCTACACCTCCTACCACACAAAGCCTCAACCGATACCATCTCAATGCTAGCATGGAAACTATTGTTATAGGTAAACTCCATCAATGGCAAATGCTCATCCCAACTACCTTTGAAATCAAGAGCGCACGCCCTCAACATATCCTCTAGGGTCTAAATGGTCCTCTCAGCCTGACCATCTATCTGCGGGTGAAATGCAAAACTCAGAAAAACTTGGGTACCAAGACCATACCGAAATGCCCTCCATAACTAGGAAGCAAATTGAGTACCCCCTATCCAAAATGATAGACAAGGGAACTCCATGCAGCCTGACTAACTCCCGAATATACAATCTAGCATAATCCTCAGTCGTGTAAGATGTATACACTGGCAAGAAATATGCAGACTTAGTCAACCTATCCATAACAACCCAAATGGAATCATGATAATGGCGCAAAAGAGGCAACCCGATCAGGAATTCCATATTCACCATCTCCCAATACCAAGTGGGTATACTAAACTCTTGCATCATACCACCCGGTCTTTGGTGCTCTACATTAACCTATTGACACATTGCACAATTTTCTACAAACTCGGCTATGTCCTCCTTCATACCGTTCCACCAAAAGATTTCCCACAAGTCGGGTACATCTTGGTAGTGCCGGGAAGAATGGAATAATGTGCGCCATACTCTTTAGCCATAATCCTCTACCTCAATTCATCAAAACACAGGACACAAAACCTACCATGCAGTCTAAACATACCATCTCCCTCTTGGGAGAAAAACTCTACCTTTTGGTCCTTAACGAACTCCTTCAATTTGACCAAACTAGGATCCCTACCTTGCTTCTACTTCACTTCAGAAACTAAAGAGGATTCAAAACTACTCTGTACCAATGTACTCCCTTCCGTTGAATCAAGCAATATAACACCCAACCTAGCCAGACAATGCACATCACGAGCTAACTCTCTCTTACCTTTCTCAATATGCGCAACGCTACCCATGGACAATCTGCTAAGGGCATCTTCCACTACATTGGCCTTGCTTGAGTGATACAACACACGCATATCATAATCTTTCAATAACTCTAACCACCTCCTCTGCCTAATATTCAACTCCTTCTGGTAAACACGTATAGCAGGATTTTATGATCAGTAAACACATCAACGTAAACACCATAAAGATAGTGTCTCCAGATTTTCAAAGCAAAAACCACAGCAGCTAACTCAAAATCATGGGTCGGGTAGTTCTTTTCATGCGGCTTCAATTGTCTAGAGGCATAGGCTATAAACTTACCTCTTTGCATCAACACACAACCCAAACCAACTCTAGAGGCATCACAATACACCACAAAACTATCGGTCCCATTAGGCAAAGTCAACATAGGGGCTGAAGTGAGTCGAGTCTTCAACTCCTGAAAACTCTTCTCACAGGAATCGGACCACTGGAATTTAACTTTCTTTTGGGTCAACTGGGTCACAGGAGACGCAATGGAAGAGAACCCCCTCAACAAAACAATGATAATAGCCAGTTAGACCCAAGAAACTCCTAATGTCAGATAAAGAAATAGGTCTAGGCCAATTTCTAATGGCTTCTATTTTTTGGGGAGCAAGTCTAATACTCTCGGCTGAAACAACATGACCCAGAAAGGCTGCAGACCTTTTCCAAAATTCACACTTACTGAATTTGGCAAACAGCTGGTGATCTCTAAGAGTTTGCAAGACAATTCTAAGATGAGCTGCATGGTCATTATTATTACGGGAATACATAAGGACATCTATGAAGACAATGATAAATGTATCAAGGTATTGCTTGAACACTCGATTCATGAGGTCGATGAAGGCTGTCGGGGCATTGGTTAGCCTAAAAGACATGACTAGAAACTCAAAGTGACCATAGCGGGTTTGAAAAGCTGTCTTTGGAATATCATATTCCCTCATCTTAAGTTGATGATAACCAAATCTAAGCTCTATCTTAGAGAAATAACTTGCACCTTAAAACTGATCAAACAAGTTATCAACTCTCAGAAGAGGATAATTAATTTTGACTATGACCTTATTGAGTTGAAGGTAGTCAATGCACATATGCAAAGATCCGTCTTTCTTCCACACGAACAAAATAGGTGCTCCCCAAGAAGAAATACTGGGCCTAATAAAACCTTTATCTAAGAGATCTTTGAGCTTCTCCTTCAACTCCTTAAGCTCTGCGAGTGCCATCCAGTATGGTGAAATAGAAATAGGTCGAGTTTCAGGAAGAAGGTCAATTCCAAACTCTATCTCTCTATTGGGAGATACCCCTGGGAGATCTTTCGGAAAGATATTTGGAAACTCATTAACAATATCTACCGACTGGATGATTGGAGTCTTGGACTTAGTGTCCTTAACTCTAACTAAGTGATAGATGCAACCTTTGGATATAAGCTTTCTAGCTTTGATATAGGAGATAAAATGACTCTTGGGAGATGTCGAACTCCCGGACTACTCAAACTGGCTCACCAGGGAACTGAAACTTGACCACACGGGTACGACCAAATATAGATATATAACAAGAATGAAACCAATCCATACCCAAAATAAGGTCAAAATCTACCATGTCTAAATCTATCAAATCTGCAAGTATGACTCTATGAAGCACAGTAACAGGGCAATTTCTATACACTTGTTTAGCAATTACAGACTCCCCTACTGGTGTAGAAACTAGGAAAGGCTCAAAAATCTTTTTGGGACTCATTTTAAAATTTACATCAACAAGTGGGGTCGGTCCAACAACACATAAACATCAAGACAAAAGACACAAAGCATACCAGTAACAATATCAGGGGAACCCTCCTGCTCCCGATGGGATAGAAAGGCATAGAATCTGTTATGGCACTGACCGCCAGCAGTACTAGAAGAAGCGCCTAGAGCAGGGGCAGGACAAATTACCGAAGCTGGTGCACTAGCAGCCTGTCCCTGAGGTTGGGTATCTCTGTTCCCCTCTCTAACATGGGGGCAATCTCTAAGTCTGTGGCCCTGCTTTCCACAACCAAAACAACCCGTCAAATCTTTGAAACACTCCCCAAGGTGATTCCTACCACATTTGGCACAAGAAGGATAATGGGGTCGATTACCAACACTGTTCTGCGATCCAGACAAGAAAGGCCTACTCCCTTGCTTCAGCCTATCACTAAATGCGGGAACACTAGCTGATAAAGGCACTGAAATAGACGGATGTCTCTGAAACTGAGGGCAGCTCCCTCCATGGAACCTAGGAAGACTATACTCATGCTACTCAGATCTAACTCTGTTGCTACCCCTCATTCTTTCTCTCTCTTAAGATTATTTACCTCTATCTGTTGGACATGCATCATTAACCTAGCCAAATCCATATCCTTGTATGATATTGCAGCTCTACACTCCTTCAGTACCATCCCAGAAACACCAGTCACAAACTTACTCATACTAACCCGAGTGTTAAAAATCAAATCAGGAGCGTACTTAACCAACTGATTGAACTTCAAGCAGTACTTCTTAATAGTCATATAGCCCTGCCTCAAGTTCATGAACTCCTTAATCTCTTCCTTCCTTATCTCAAGTGGAAAAAACTAGTCTAAGAAGGCATCTTGGAACACTTGCCAAGTCATAGGAGCGGTATTATCACCTCTACCCTTCTTCCATAATACAACCCAATCATAAGCAATGTCCTTCAGTAGATAGGACACCAACATAAAAGTTTCTTCTTCCAAAACCTGGATCACATCAATGATCTTTCTCACCTCCTCTAAGTATAACTAGGGGTCCTCATCCGCCTTGGAACTATAGAACTTATACGGATTCAACTATATAAAGTCATGAATTTTAGCCACGGCTACATCACTACCCTACTGATTAGCAACTGGGCCTGGTTATTGGCCTAAATATTTATGGTAACCGCTTGGGCTAACGCCTGAAAGGCCACCTTAAATTCAGCATGGGACACCATCTCATTCAAAGGATCAACAGCTGGGGGTTCCTCATCATTTTTTCCTCAAACATTGGCTCTTTGAGGAGGCATTTTCTGAAAATGGAAGAGCACAGATCATTAGATAAGAGGGACAACTATAGGCACGATAGAATCTGAAAGAAGAAATAATTTTTCCTAGAACGTCTCATAGCCTCTTGCTTATAGATGTGGCACGCTACACACCGATGATCAAGACTCTACTCAACGCGTCTTGTCAGAATCCCTAGGACTCCTTAGAAATCGTAGTCTCTGATACCAAGTTTGTAAGGACCAAAAATTATCTCCCGGGATGTCACACGATGCTTAAGGCTACAAGTAGCCAAAAATTATCTCCCGGGATGTCACACGGTGCTTAAGGCTACAAGTAGCCCCAAGCTAACCCTTAGAGCCGTCTTCTACCAATAACGCTTAATTCAAGATGAAATAGACTCAACACTTGCATAGTCATATCACATCAAAGAAAATACAGGAAAGATTCTAGGTCCATATGACCACAATACAGAAAAACCTCAATAAAACCACAATACCGAACCCTCGACACATCACAAGTATCATACTAGTCTGACAAAACCTCTACGAGTCGAAAACTAGAGAGCCATTGGGACAAGTCCCTAACTAACATGAAATAAACTGAAGATAAAACATATTCTCTCAAATATAGAAAATATCTGAAGATCAGCCCTTGAACCATGAGGACTCACCACTGCAGAAAATGTAGGCAAGGTACTCGAAAAATCACGGATGAGGCTGGGACTGAGCACCTGAACCTATATTATAAGATAATGTAGCACATCGACATATATATGAATCAGTACTTTGGAATGTACTGAGTATGCGGGGGTGAATGCATATGTATAAAAATAGTATTAATCTTCTTCAATCAAATCTTGAATGAAAAATGAGACGACTCACATGGCTTGAACAAGTATAAAATATATATATCTCATAAATCATATAGAATGAAGCATGCAACACAAATCTCGTGAGTCATCACTCTTTAACCTTAAAAATCAAAAATCTTCTCTTATTCTCAATACCCAAAGGCTAAGGGACTTTGAACAATACTTTCAACTTATGAATATGTCTCATAGAGAGTAAAACCTCCTCAATGCTCAACATTTCATAATTATTTAGAACTCATATACTTAGAATTCAGAATTATATGACTTGGAAACATATTTAAAGGTATTTCATTCACCTTACGAAAATATCTCATTTCAAGATTTAGGGAAATTATTCTATCTCAAATGGAAAAGTATTCTAGCTTAAGAAAATAACTTATCTCAAAGCTTTATGAAAAGTACTATATCAAGGGAAGAAACTTTCATTTAGGGAAATAACCCACCTCAAGGAAGCACTTTAATTAGGGAACAACCTTTCAATTCCACCATTCAGGAAAATAACATATAGGAAGGGAAAATAAGTATCAAATTTCAAAGTTTAAAAGGGAAAGAGAGGTTTTCATAACCAACATAAACCATGCGAGCTATATGGAGTCCAACATTTTGTCCTCCTAAGGAGGAGACCCCACGTTAAGGAGGAGCGTCATACTCTTGCCAGGGAGTATAACCTAGGACTAGTGATTACTAAATGAAACTCAGCCTTGGGCCTAATCATAATCATCATAAACTCGGCCTCAGGCCCAAACTACGGTGGCATGTAGTTTTGGGATAAGAAACCGTAGTGACTTACCTGCTCGGTGCTAAGTACTACTCCCTTTAGATTATCTGCGCTCATCTCATAAAAATACATTTTTAGATTAATCTTTTGGTTCACCACAAACCCAATAATCAAATCGATAATCTCATATGATGAAGTGGATTTCAAAGCTTTCGGACCATTAGGTCAATTCATTTCTCAATCATCTCAAAATACTCAAATCATGGGTGTTTATAGCATAAGAGTTCATAATTTCACAAATCTCAAATAGGGCTTACTAACCCATAAATAATCTTAAGTTAAAGCTCATCAAAAGCATAATATATAGCATATAAATTCATAAATCATGTGAAAATCTGGGAATTTCAGCAATTTATCTCAAAATCTCAATATAGTCATGCTTCAATATCTCAACATTGTGTATATTAGCTTCTCAAGGAGTAAAATCATGGGGTTTATACCCAGCTGTAAATTTTCAATAAAAAATGCAGAAATCATGTCATTTGACTCTTAATTCATGGAAATATCAAGATAATGCATTCAATAATAATGGGTGAAAAACCCTAATTCAAATTCATGTAAAAATCTCATAGATTTTAGGAAATTAATGATGTAAATAATCCTTTTGGGCACGAGGGTGAAAGGGTTACCCTTGTTCAAAATCCCACACACCTTGAATTAGAAGCTTTAGATGAACTCTCACTCTTGGAACTCTATTCGTACTCTTGAATGAGGGTTCTTGAGGCCCTTGACTTGGGAACCTTGAATCTTGACTCAATTTAGAAAATCCATGGTGGATTCTTGAGATTCTTGGAAGAGGTTATGGATACTTAGGGTTTTTTATGATAGAAGACTTGAGAAAAACCTTATAGGATGCTTGTAATTGGATTTGATTAGGTGTTTGCATTATTTTATAGGCTTGGAAAAAGTCCAAAATGCCCCTTTTAACATTTGTACTAAGTTGGAAAAAATTTGAACTAGGAACCCGATTTAAGGGGTCATCGTGATACGCCACTTATCACGGTGGCTCGCTGGAAATTGACAATTGGTAAACTGGGAGTCACCGTGATGCCGAGCCATCGCATTTTCCATTGGTTGGGACCTAAAACCTCAGCGCGACGCGCCAATATCGCAGTGTTTCACTAGAAATTGACTATTGAGAAATTGGGCTCCTTCGCGATGCGCCACTATCACGGAGTCCTACTGGAAATATACAATTTCCAAATAAACCCTCTCCGCGATGCACCAATCACTTAAATGATGTAGTTTTATGACTAAGGCTTAAATTAGCCATAACTTCTTACCCAGGTATCGAATTTGGGAGAATATTATATCGACGGAAAGCTTATCAAATTTCCCACGTGATAAAAAGTCAAAATTAGGGAAATTCTATATGTTTAACATGATACTCACTTAGGAATTCACTTCTTATTATTTGAGAGTTGGAATCATGCCTCACTCGACACGCCCTAAGGCTCAAACTACGAGGTAACTTGGAGGGACCTTACATTATTCCTCGACAACAATGCTATTTTTGATAATGTTCAACTTACACGTCAAATTAAGTGAAAGGGAGTCGTTGTCAATAAATACCCAACTTTGAGACAGGATCAAATCCAGGATGAATAATGTTTTTGGTGATCGAGTAAGTTCGAAATAAAAGTTACTTGCTAAATTCAAATATGAGATACAAATATTAGGGGGTTTTCAAACATTTTCAAAAGGATAGTAGTTTTTTAGGATTTTAGAGGACTAACTCGAGACTAAGAATAATTAGAGCCTAATCAATTAAGCGAAGATCTTAGGTTAATTCTATTCTAGGTGTGAACTCATGCATGGGTAATTCAGAATTTATCCAAATTTAGCTAGAGTGATGGGTAGGCTAGATTTAGAGGTATTAGTGTCAATCTTTCAATAAAAAACTAAATTTTACTCATGGGTTCTTTTGAATAACACAAGAGCGTGGCAAAATAACCAATCCACTACCTCAATTACCACCCTTATTTCTAAGATAGAACTATCAAATAAGTTAAACGCCACCCTTATTTCTAATATGATGCCATCCCATAAGCTAACTCAAGTTATTGTTTGCAAATACTCCTTACCCAATACCCTTTTTTCAATGATAGTATGGGAGCTAAGGTAATTGGGGTTTTCACCTACAATTCCTAGTTTAAGCTTAAGGTAAAATAAAAACTAACAACAAATAGCTAATTAGGAGGATAAATCACCAACACCCATACATTAATCACAACCTATTAAAGCATAACCCCATGAGGAAGAATTAGCTACTCATAAAGATAGAAAGTAAAGATATATCAAAATTTCCACCAAATTGATCCATAAAAGATAAAGAGAATGCAAATCCAAACTTTAAATTTCAACAAATCTTCAATAAAAATTGTTACTCCTCACTTAGGAGTTACTCTGATGTCCGGTTAACTCAAGAGTAGTACAATGATTTTTGAAAGATGAAAACATGGATAGATGGGTAAAAGATGTAAAATGATGAAAATAAGCTAAAAACCCCTATTTAAGCCCTAATTACACATTTCCCAAATATTACAAAATTGCCACCTTGCTCTTGATTTACTTGAGCAAATGCCAATGCAGCCTTTGAACCTTTTTTGCCCTACCGCTATCGCCATCCCTTAATTGTGATCATGATACTATAATTACAAGAGTTATCTCATGATCGCCATTATTTAAATTTACTATTGATTGTTATCATGATCCTCAGGATATGATCGCTACCCCTGAGGGTCGACTCCTAGGTTTGATTTCTAGCTTTAGCTCTTCTTGCTCATATTTATTCTCTTCAACCTTTTCCTCAACTCATTTTTATCAAGTTTACTCACTCTTGATCTACTTAAGTATATGGAGAGCAGATGGACAGCAGGTGGAAAGCAAATGGGAATCATATTGCTCTTTTCTTTCATGTTTGACCGCTTGTTAACTTGAAAGACTTGTTCATCTTCCCTTTTCAACTTTTACCTACACAATTGTGCATTATGTAGGAGATTAATATCAAATCAATGAAAAAATCATGATAATTTAAAACTAAAGGGGCTAGAAAGTTGCCAAATTGATGACTTATCATGGTGTTTTCTTGTGTCAGTCGATATTCAGAATACTGAGGTGGGACAGATCCAGTGTCAGAAGTTCCTCCCACAGGAGGCATTAATGTTGACCTTGCAGAAGTATATGGTGGCATATAAGTAGTAATTGGCTGTCATGCCTCAATCCTATTAGGACGGACAGGCACCCGTAGCCATAAAGGCCCGAGAGAACCAATTCATAACCTTGTACTTCCCATGCATGTAACTATGACAACCAAATATTCTGACAAACATGATAATGTATCGATGTAAATAATTACACATGCAAGCACAAACTGATATATACAACACTTGGCTGTTGGGGCCACCATGTCTAAAAACAAGACACTACCATAACTTTACATTAGTTTACAAAGCCTCTAAAAGATACATAGAATTAGTTAGGGTTGAGACAACCCGCCCTACTCTTAACCTACTGCACAATACCAAAATATATGGAACAGACTCAAAAAGTCCTGAATTAACCCGGAGCTCACCAATATGCACGGAATACCCTGCGTTCCTACGAGTGGGGTGTATGAGCTGAAGTAACTGTGCCTGCAGCATGAAATGCAGGTACCCGTGAGGGACGTCAGTACGAAAATATGTATTGAATATGTAAGGATGAAGGTAAAAACACATGATACAAGAGCTCAATAGAAATCAGATACAAGTGCATAAGTAGTACTAGTAGACCACCTTTATATATATATTTGTGGGACTAAATACATTACGTTCCTTTCTTCATTTTTACCTTTCTTACTTCATAATCTTTGTAAGCAATATGAAATGTAAATGACCAGCTGATCAGTGGTAAATAGATAAATTAGAATCGGCCCATGCTAGGCTTATGCCCCTGAGCTGCCACCCATATATCAAGGTATCGAGATCGGGCCATGATAGGCTTATGCCCCTTAGCTGCCATTCCTTTTACAGATTTAGGTTAGTTTATTTAACCTTTGAGATTGTTACTTTGGTGGTCATAACCTTATGGTACCTTGAAATAATAACCTGCCACTAAGAGATATGTAAATAGGCAATTAATGCAACATAAATAAAGTAGAGAGTTGTTGGCACACCAATGAAGCATTTAAGAGCTTAAAATAACACATGGGTATTAATTGAGTAAATGGAGAACTTCTGTAATTTTCAAATGAAGATAGATGTGCAGGTTTAATAATAAACACGTATTAAGGTATTTTGATATATTAAAGAGTGGGAACAAGGTCGTTGGTTTCTTGGAATACAATACACTGCCATTATGTGTCACTTGTTACAGGACAACCTTGGAACTTATTTGGTGGAACAAATGTTCGATTTCATGCCAAAGAGTACAAAATGGAGTATGCCTTACATACCTGGTTATATAGCTCCGAAACTAACCCGACTTGACTTCTCTCTTTTTATATTACTTATCTACAGTAGAATATATGGTAAACTAGTATTAGCAACCAACCAACATATTTAGGCTACTTAACTTCATGAAAATAGTAACCGGGCAGTAAACACGTAATCTGTCCATCAAGGGTGTTATCTTAACCCTTTTGTCCTCCCATTACACCCACATACCATACATGTCCTTATAAGATCACCGGAACTACCTCAACTTCATTACACCCTTCAAACAACACACAAAAACACATTGGGCAGTAAGAAAGGGCAATAATTAGTTCGGTGGTGTACCACCACATCTTTCTTCTATATTTCATTACAAATTAATCACACCCTTCTCCAACATCAAATTCACAGCCCATAACATGAACATACAAAACAGTTCACAAAATAGTCCTAAATCACTCTTATTGTAGCAATCCATTATTGAACTCATCATCTCTTGAGTTCTCAATAACAATACATCCATAACTCTCTTTCATATTCATATACAAGGAGAACAAAATGGATCAGTCACCTTACTTCAATTCTGCAACTTATTTCTTTAATTGAACTCTTCAAGAACTTGAACTTTCCTACATACTTTAAACCGAAGAAGTAAAGAGAAGTTCTTTAATACCAAAGAAAAGTGAGCAGATTGCTTGTTCTATATTCTACCATATTTATAATTAAGTACTTATAACATCTTTTCATAATCTTCCATGAGATAATTAAACAAAAACTAAAGGGTTTTCACTTACCTTAGGCTGCAAAAGTGAGGGTTTCTTCAAGAACCCTAAAAGGAGTTTTAGGGCTGTTGTTCTTAACCTTTCCTAAGAAAGAGAGAAAACTAAAGTTTAAAAGGGTGAAATTGTGTTTAAAATAAATAGAATTGCCAGCAATATTGAGCTTATATTGGGCACTCTAGAACCTTTCTTATTGACCTCATTTTCAGCCATAAATTAGCCCAAGTAGGTGATGCACCTACTTAAGGTCCAAGCTGCTGAAACTTCAAAGTAGGTAATGCACCTACTTGCTTAATTTCTTGTTGGGCTCAATTATATTTGGGCCTTGGCAAATTGTGTGTGTTGGGCCATATACCCATTTTATTTCTCTTCTATATAATTTGAGCCCAAATACTTACATTAGTATAGGCCCAAGTCTGGTCCATAGCTATGTGTCCATTAATTTGGTACAAATAATTCATGTAGGTGACTCACCTTCTAGTTTAATTAAGTCAAGAAAGCACCTCAATAACTATCCAACGAAAACAAGTTCAAGCCACATAGTACCCATATATTTTACACTTACTTGTTATTGCTCCAATTCAGCATCTTGGACTTTTTCTTCGTATTTGAACAAATGGGGGTACTTGGATTTCATCACTTCTTCAGCTTCCATGTGATCTCTTCTACTTGCTGATTCCTCCAAAGCACTTTTACAGAAGCTATTTCCTTATTCCTCAACTTCTTAACCTGTTGATCTAGAATAGCAATAGGTATTTCCTCATAGGTGAGATCTTCTGTAATTTGTACATCTTCAGTAGGGGTACTATGAGATGGATCTCCAATGCACTTTCGAAGTATTAAGACGTGAAATACCGAATGAACTATTGAGAGCTCTTGGGGTAGCTCTAATTCATAAGCAACTTGGCCAAACCTTCGAGTAATCTGGTGTAGGCCAATATAACGTGGACTTAATTTTCCTTTGTTACCAAATCTCATAGCCCCCTTCATTGGTGATACCTTCAATAATACCCAATCATCTATAAAAAAAACTCCAGCCCCCTCCTTCTAACATCTGCATATGACTTGTGTCGACTTTAGGCTGTTTCTAGCTGTCGTTGGATCGCCTTAACCTTTTCTATAGCTTGATGAATAAGATCTGGCCTGAACAAGGCAGTGTCACCCACTTCAAACCATCCAATTGATGATCTATACTTTCTTCCGTATAAAGCTAAATGTGGTGCCATTTTGATACTTGAATGATAGCTATTGTTGTAGGTGAACTTGATAAGAGGTAGATGATCATCCCAACTACATTTAAAGTCTAATACACGAGCTTGTAGCATATCTTTGAGTGTTTGAATGGTACGTTCTTCTTGTCCATCTGTTTGAGGGTAAAAAGCTATACTTAGATTCACTTGTGTTCCCAAATTTCTCTAGAAAGACTTCCAAAACTTTGTAATAAATTGAGCTCCATTAGGGTTCTGACGGTCCGTCAAGGTGTTTGTCACAGTTTAACTAGTGAAACCTTTATTCATAAGCCTTGTGACGGTCAGGTAAATGATCAATCAGAGGTATGACGGTTCGTAAAGAAGTTCGTCATGGCTAAACTAGAAATGTCATTGTTCAGAAGGTAGTTGACGGACAGTGTGATGGTCCGTCAGAGGTCTAACAGTCCTTCAGCTTGGCCATCACTAAAAATTTTTATTCCCTCTTTCTCTTTATCAATTTAGCGAACATCTGGTATGCATCTTATCATTAAACACAATAATCACCATATCAATTCAACCTTTAAACACTAGTTTCACCAATTTTGGCCATGGGTTAATCAGATTTCACCCAAAACAGTATTTATCAGAGTTTGATTAAATCAAAGGCACAATATCAACAACAAGAAAAGAAGAAGTTCTTTCAAAAATTATCAAACTCATATTATTCATATTTTTCATTCCAAAAATAAAAGTAGAGTTTAGATCATACCTTATCCTAGAATTTCTTTTCAATACTCTGAACTTGAAAAACTTAGAACAAACTATACTATTCAATTTCTTAGTGAGTGATTTAACTTTGATTTTGATGAGAAGAATAGAAGATGGAAAATTTTAAATAGGAGAAGGGAGGAGATGAAGAGTGCTAAGATGGGATGTCTTTGATTTCCACAATGAATATACAGGAATTAAATGATTTTAGGAGTAAAAGAAGTTGGAATATGTGTATAACTTACTCCTATTATCCATTAAATATGATTTAGATCGGATCAAAATGACTAAATAACCCTTTGGTAACCCGACTCATGCTTTTAAAAACTAGGGTTTGTCTGAGGAGAAACCTGATGATCCGTCAGTTAGTTGATGGTCCGTTGGTTAGTCCGTCAAATCTTACCAGAGAATTATCCTGTTGCTATAAATTGATGGTTGAAGTGACCACCCGTCAAGTAGCTAACGGTCTGTCATGATGTCCATCAGACTCTTTACAGTACATCATGTTTCTGGAGTTCAGTTGATGGTAACTTTGACGATCCATCGAGGAAATGATGGTCTGTCAGCTTAACCGCCAAGCCTTATCCAGACTATCCATTTCTACTCATGGCTTAGATATTTTCAGCGATGGTTCATCAAGCCTTTAACGGTCTATCAAAGTTCCCATCAACCACCCTCAACTTGTTCAGCTTCTGTTCTCCTATATTTTTATCCTGCACACTTTAACAAACACATCAAATTGCACAAAAATAAACAAATAACTATAATTACACTTATACCAATATATTTTGGGTTGCCTCTCACTAGCGCCTAATTTACTATCGCGGCATGACCCAGTTATCTCAATTACTCAAATTTTGTCGAGATAAATTATACTTAAGCATTTAACAGAGTCCATTGGGCCAGTATATAGCTTAAATCAATGCCCGTTAACCCTGAAGACACTTCCATCTTTATTTTTAAGTTTGATTACTCCAGATGAGTAGACTTGTGTAACTTTAAATGGGCCAGACCACTTGGACTTAAGTTTACCTAGGAAGAGCTTCAGTCTGGAGTTAAAGATTAATACCCAATCGTCTTTCTAAAAATCCCTCTTTTCAATCCTCCGATCTTGGTATTTCTTCATTCTTTCCTTGTATAGGTCCGCTCTTTCATAAGACCAAGATGGAATTCAACCATCTCATTCAGCTGCCCCAGTCTTAGTTTTGTTGCCTCCTTCCAATTAAGATTTAACCTTTTGAGTAGCCATAAAGCCTTGTGCTCTAGATCAATCGGCAAATGGCATGCTTTTCTATAGACCAGTTGATACAGTAACATCCCAGTAGGTATCTTGAAAGCTGTCCAATATGCCCACAAGGCATTATCAAGCTTTCAAAACCAATCCTGTCTACTTATGTTCACCATTTTTTGTTAGAATTGATGTTATCTTCCGGTTTGCAATCTTCACTGGTCTGTGGGAGGTATGGGGTTGCTACTTTATGCTGTATCATCCCATATTTTACCAATGAAGCTCGGAATACTTTGTTGCAAAAATGAGATCCTCTGCCACTAATAATAGTATGTGGTACTCCAAAGTGAGAGAAGATGTTCTTCTTGAGGAAGTCAACCACTCTTTTCCCTTCATTATTAGCCAAGGAGATGGCTTCCACCCATTTGGACACATAGTCCACAACAACCAATATATATTTTAGCCCATAGGAGCTTACAAAGGGCCCTATGAAATCAATACCTCAGACATCGAACAATTCAACCTCCATCATTTTTGTCATAGGCATCTCATGGTGTTTTGAGATTGACCCTTGTCTCTGGCACTGGTCGCATTTTCTTGCAAAATCATATGCATCCTTGAACAAGGTTGGCCAATAATAGCCACTCTACAGTACTTTTCTTGTAGTACGATCACCTGCATGGTGTCCCCCAACTGGGGAAGCATGGCAGGATTCCAGAATATTCAGCATGTCAACTTCTAGGATGCATCTTCTAATGATATTATCAGCACAGCGCCTGAATAAATAAGGCTCATCCCAGAAGTACCTTTTGGCAGCATGAAGGAATTTCATTTTTTGATGGAAGAAAAGATCTTCTGGAATAAGGTCTCTTACCACAAAGTAAGCAAAGTCCATGTACCAAGGTACCCTTTTAAGTACAGCAGCAAGGATTTGCTCATCAAGGAATACATCATCCATTTTAAGTTTATCTGTGACTGCTGATTTCCCTCAAGCCTAAATAGGTGGTCTGTGACCTGATTTTTGCATCCTTTCCTGCCTTTGACCTCAAAGTCAAACTCTTACAGAAGCAGCACCCATCTGATTAGCCTTGGTTTAGCATCCTTCTTCGCCATCAAATATATCAAGGCCATATGGTCTTTATGAATCACCCCTTGGTTCCAACAAGTGTTCACAGAACTTATCAAATGCATAGACAACTATCAGAAGTTCCTACTCGATAACAGTGTAATTCTTCTATTCCCCATACACTATTCTTTCTTCTGGCTAAGAACAGCCCCAAGTGTCACTCTACTTGCATCACACATGATTTTAAATAGCCTAAACCAGTCTAGAGTAACAATAACTGGGGCAGCCACCAGTTTTTCTTTAAGGAATTCAAATGCCTACCTACAATCATCACCAAATACAAACTTAACCACCTTATCCAACAGCTTGCATAGTGGATTTGTAATTTTGGAGAAGTCTTTGATAAACCGATGGTTGAATCTAGCATACCCCAGTAACTAAGAACTCCTTTCACTGAGAAAGGTAGTTTCTCTATAACCTCTACCTTTGCCTGGTCAACCTCAATACCCTTAGCTAAAATTCGATGTCTAAGCACAATGCCCTCATTTACCATGAAGTGGTATTTCTCCAAGTTCAGCACGATATAAAATTCCTTACATCTCTGTAGTGCTCTACTCAAATTCACCAGACATAACTCAAATGAATCACCCACTACATAGAAATCATCCATGAATGCCGCTAAGGTGTCCTCCACCATATAGAAGAAGATAGACATTATACATCGTTGGAATGTAATGGGTGCATTACATAAACCAAACGGCATTTGCTTGAGTGAAAACGTTCTATATGGGCATGTAAATATTGTTTTCTCCTGATCTTCTGGGACAATCAAAATCTTATTGTATCCCAAATACCCATCCAAGAAGCAATATTAACCCCTTCCTTCCAAACGTCAAGCATCTTGATACGAGAATGACCACGGAGATGGACATATATGAGATGTATTGAACCCGAAACTTGGAGCATTCAAGCGAAGTGCAAATCCAAAAGAATCCACAAACTACACTCCAAGGGAACCTAAAGTGAAGCCTTTGACTAAGGGGTCTTTTGGATATTTCACATAATTTTTGTAACCTCCTATAAATAAAATATTTTAGGTCATTTACTACTTAGACTTTGATGATATTTGTAAGTTGTATGACACTTTAAAACTCTCTCTCTTGTGAGAATGGCCTTCTTGGCTGAAACTAGGGTGATACTAGTATGGAATCACTAGTGTTGCATTAATGGCTTTATACGTTGGTGTTTAGAGGAGGTAAAGTCCCTCTTGTGTCAATGTAAGAGATGTGTTAATCATTGTATATAGTGATTAAGCGTCCAAGAGTAACATATTCTTGGGTTCTTAAGATTATATCAACCCTTTGGTCTATCTATCTATCCCTTTCATTCATTGTAATTTTGTAACCATTGTGTGTTGTAATCTCAAGTCGTGTTGTGTTATTGTTTCTCATATTGTTTTTGTTAATCCTTTTTATTCATATTGATGTTTTAATATAGTTTGGGTGGCTGATTTGATGTTCAAAACACCTTGTATTCTTGTAATCTTCATGTTGTTATTGTTGGCAATTTGTGTAGTTGTTGGGTTCATAGTTTGTTCTTGAATTATGGACTATTTTGGGGCTGTTCTGGTACATTCCTTGTGTGTAGTGTATCATTTGGTATCAAAGCTCAAGGATTGATTTTTTTCTAACAAAATCAATCTTAGGAAGATCTTACCAGAGTTAGAAACATTATGTTGTTGTTGGACCTTGGCCAAAACTTCTAATCTTGTGGTGTTGACTTGGCCAAGAGTTTTGTGACTAGATCTAGTATATTTTGCTTTTCTAGTGTTTTTTTAGTGTTGGTTTCTTTCTCACTAACACTAAAACTATCTAGATCTAAAGTTGAGCTTATAATATTGACTAATGATGTGGTGACTCAAAATTGGTCGTGTGTTGAAGATTGGTGGATGATTGGTGGAGTTGTTGTTGTGTTCTTGAGAAGTTGTTGTTATGTTCTTAAAGATTGTTATTGTGTTAATCTTGTTCTTCACCTAGTCTTATAACTTAAACTACAAAAAAGTGCAAACTTGATTCAAAAAAATAAAAAAGTTGTAAAGTTTATTGGTGACAAGACTTGAACCATCATTTCCTAGACTTAACATCAACTTTTTCAACTACTATCCTTAAATCAAGGAGCCTTATTTAGTCGAACTAGTACAAGTCAAGATCATCGTTTTTTTATTTTAGAATAAACTTACAAAAGACTCAAGACTTATACTTTCCCTCCAAAACCAATTGTCTTTCATTCTAAATTGTGTGAAGGTTTAAAATTTCAGAATTGTGACTAAGTTGTGTGTGTCCAAGACAAATTGCATACTTCCACATCACCACTTGTTACTATTTACGTCAATAATTAATCTCAAATTTGGATTTTCTAGTTTCTAATTGTTGATTCTTGGTTTCATTAGTTAATCCTAGAACTAATTAACAAACTAGTAAACTTCTACTAGATTGACAATTAGTCGTTTGCATCCATTGTTCGTTTCTTCATTATTTTGTGCTTTTCTTGTTTTTGAATCATAGAATTTCTTGGTTCAAGTTTGGACATCATTTCCTTGAGTCTTTAAATAAAGAATCCATTCCGACCAAGGAGTAGACTCACCCCTCAACTCATCTCGAACTACAAGCTGACTTGCAATACTTGAGAATCCAAGTGTGATACAATTAAGTGTGTGAGAGTGTGGTGAGTTTGTTTCAATATAACTTGTGCTTTTCTTTGTAGGCTTAGCCTTTTATTTTCTTTTTTTAGGTACAATTACAAGGGAACCTGCGGCTTCAACCTCTCAACCCATGGACAACAATGCCACCAATGTTATTTTGGCCTACCTTGACACTATGTCCCGAGACCTAGCTATGGAAAATGAAAGGTTGGAATGTATGGTAGATCAAAGGGAGCAAGTGGGATGTCCGAACACACGTCAAGAGGAAGGTCATAGCTCATGTGAATTACGAGGTAAAAACATTATCCCCTACACTTCTATGAACTTAGTATGTTGTGCTGTGACTAGCTGGAACCAAGTAGGTGTAGTTGCGGCTTTGCCTAAGGTAGAGGTGCTTGAGTCGTCCTTTTTTTATACTCTTGGTGATGTTAGGTTGCAGGACGACCAAACTCTTGTTGTAAGTATGCAAGCACTAGTTGATCCTTTAGATGACGAAATTGATTCTTCTCACAAGAGTAATTTGTGTCCATCTAGTGCTAGCCCTTATAACTCGAGTAAGACTCCATTACCAATTGATGAGAGTATTCACACGCTAGTTTACCCTTGTGCGAGCCAAGGTGAGTCTATGTTGGAATGTGAGTTGCCAACAACTAGTGAGGATGTGAATGAAGATTAACTTACTCATGAACGTATTCCACTACTTGAGTATATGTGTGGTGTACTTGAAAAATCTCAAGTTAGTAATGGTGTTTATTGGGATGATCTTGATTGTGCACGTGACTCTTTGAACATCTTGTGTGGTAAAAGCCTTGCTAGTAGTTTTGTTCATAGAGATCATATGTATGGAAATGTTGTAAATGATGCATGTCTTTTTGAGGTAGGACTTCTAGGTTGTATCTCTCTATTCTTGAATATTAGTCTTCTCTTAAAGGAAAACTCATACGTGATTGTGGGAGTGACATTCTAGGGGAAGGAAGGGTTATCCTCATGTTAGACCCTTGGCTACTTCTCCCATTTGACCCCGACACCTTCTCAGAATATGGGAATTTCTATATTTCCCACTTGATACTTGGTTAAGACGACAAGAAATATTTAATTATGGGTTCTAATGAAGGAAGGCAAGGTTTATATTTACCACTTTTTGTTGATGATGACCTCTTCTTTTGTGCCATTTATACTAAGGTTTTCTGTTCAACACAAAGGACCCTTGGGTATACTCCAAGTTTGTCCCACCTCAGCATAGCATGTGATGTGTGTACTTTGCAAATCCTAACCCTCATGTCATGAGGATATTTTGCTTATTTGTCCTTCTTTGATTTTGCAAGAAGCGGATTCAAGGTTGAATCCTTTTTCAAGAAGGGGAGGATGACACAAGAATGACCATAGAGATGGACATATGTGTAATACCCCGTACTTCTACCTAGCTTGAAATCATCCCAAGTATGTTAGAAACTTACTTTGAAAGATAAATTATCTTTTATATACGTGCAATTTTTAAGATTTTCACTTTTTTTCATGTGGGAAATTGAATTAGCTTTCCAACGATACTAATTTTATCCAAATCCAGTATCGAGGTAGAAAGTTATGATCGTTTTACAGAAAGCAGTCAAAACTGTCCAGGTGCGACAATGAGGGCTGACGGACCGTCGAGCTAGCAACGGACCATCACCCAAACCATCGCAGCGGAGGCAGTGAGACCACCTTCTTCCTAAGGGCGACGGTTCAGGCCGATGGACCGTCAAGCTAGCGACGGACCGTCACCCAAGCCGTCGCAGTAGAGGAAGTAAACCCCTATTCTGCCTAGGTGCGACGGTCAGGACCAACGGACCGTTGACCCAGCGACGGACCATCCTACCCACTATCATATAGTTCATTCAGTTATTTTAAAGTTATTTTTATATGGGTATTTTGGTCTTTTCCACTAGTTTTAACCCCTAATTATATTAGACCAAGGCTCATAAGTTTATTATCCATCTATAACATCATATTCGGGTTTTCTCTCAAAGATAATCCCCAAGAACAAGATCCAAATCATTCTTCAAGAAACTAAGAGATTCAAGTTCTTCAAGCCCAAGGACTTCAAGGAACTCACAACCCAGGTATGTCATGTGTTGATTCATGGGTCCCCTTCACCCATGGAGCTCAAGAATCTCTTTTTAAAATCCAAGATTTGTGTATTTATGAATATTCATGATTTAAATTGAATTGAAATTCATGTTCATGATGTTGTGGGGTTTTGATTCATGTTTGAAATTACATATTCCAATGATTGACCCTAGGATGTAGTGATTTACATAATAATCATGAAAAACCCTTAAATTTGCACGTTGATTGATGTATCCATGATTATTAGATATGTTGAGGATGGTATAACCAAAGTATGCTCCCCATGTGTTCGGTTAAATGCCTATCTGAAGGAAAAGTGTCATACTAGTATGATATTATGAAATCCCCATTTATGTACAAGTTTATTCATATCCAGTGTTTGATAAAATGTCTTAGTCAATGAATTATGGATATATGTATGGCCATTATGGTGCTTTAGAACTTGTACTTCATGAAATCTCTAACTTATTAGATTATGGATTGTTGATATTGGTCATGTATTCAAGAAAGTCATGCTTTGTCAGTTTCTTCCCATCGAGTCTTGGGGATACTTGTACCTGGAAAATTTAGCTGTGTGCCTAAAATCAGTGTCATGTTTTCAAGATACTCTCAGTCGAGCCATGTTCAAAGAAATTCAGTCAGTCATGTGACTCAGGAAAACACAGTAAATAGCAATCTTAGAAATCTAAGAAATTCATTAATCTCAGTAGTATTCCATCAGTCAACAGAACTCAGTTAATTCAGTTTAGTCCAGTTCAGTTAATCATGTTCAGTGTCTATCAGATAGGAGTAGGAATTAGCACCAAGTTAAACCAAGAATGGGAACACACACTGTCAGATGAGGGTGTGATTCTTAGAAGTCATCCTTGTATTCCAGAATATGTAGCCAGCATAGGTTGAGACATCAACACTATCAAATGGGGGTTAATGAGGTGGATAAGCACTATCAGATGAGTGCCATACCATTTTCTTTTGCGGATATTGCCAGATGAGGGTTACCCATAACTTGTCCTTACCAGTGGCGTGGTATTGACACCTTTTCAATTGGGGTCACAGATTGGACCCCAACTCAGCTATAATGCATTATTTGGGGCATGTCAGTTAGATGACTACTTCTCACAGTTTCAGTTACATAATCAGGACTGTCAGCTACAATCATTCAGTTTTAGTAATAGAACTAAGATAGTTCTATAGAATTTAGGAATGTCAGATACAGTCAACTCAGAACAGGACGGAACTCAGCTAGTTCCATCAGAACCTAGACTGTCAGATACAGTCGCTCAGTATTAGTGTCTCATGTTATCAGTACTCAGACTCAGTAATCATGTTATCACGAACTTAGTTATAGTTACTATGTATTCATGCATGTATTCTCACATTCATGTTATCCAGTCAATTAGTATAGTTCATGCATGTGAACCCTTTGCATTCAGCCTACCTCAAATGCATACCAGTACATTCAAACCTACTGACGCATTTGTGCTATGGTATTTTATACAATAGGTTCAAAAGCATGAGCTCCAGAGCATTAGTTGTATTCCAGTCTCAGCAATCAGAGTTAGTAGTAAGTCCTCATCCTTCGAGGACATGACCATTACTTTATTATCTCATTAATTAATTTAGTTTAGCAGTTGGAGTTAGTTGGGGACATATCCCATCAACTCATTATTCAGACAGTTCAGTCAGTTAGAGGCTCTTCAGACTATCATGTTCAGACAGTTTATTTTAGGTTTGGTTTTGGTATTGTAATACTATATCATTCAGAGATTATTTTATCAGTTTTAAACCTTATGGACTTACAGCCTTTACTTTTGCATTTATACAGTATATTATGCAGTATTCAGGTACAGATATCAGTCATGAGTTAGCTTGTGGTCCTTTGGGGTCATGAGCACCGTGTAGCATTCCGGGTACCAGATTTAGGGCGTTATAATATGTGAGATGTATTGAACCCGAGACTTGGATCATACAAGTGAAGTGCAAAGGAGGGCCTAAATAGTCTCGAAAACCATCCACAAACTACACTGCAAGGGCACCAAAAGTGAAGCCTTTGACTAAGGGGTCTTTTGGACATTTCACACAATTTCTGTAACCTACTATAAATAGAATATGTTAGGTCATTTACTACTTATACTTTGATGATATTTGTAAGTTGTATGACACTTTGAAACTCTTTCTCTTGTGAGAATGGCCTCCTTGGCCAAAACTAGGGTAATACTAGTATGGAACATGGCTTGATACATTGGTGCTTAGAGGAGGTAAAGTACCTCTTATGTCAATATAAGAGATAGGTTAATCATTATATGTAGTGATTAAGGGTCCAAGAGTACCATATTCTTGGGTTCTTAAGATTATATCAACCCTTTGGTTTATCTATCTATCCCTTTTGTTCATTGTAATCTTGTAACCATTGTGTGTTGTAATCTCAAGTCCTGTTGTGTTGTTGTTCCTCATATTGTTTTTGTTAATCCTTTTTATTTATATTGTTATTGTTAATATATTTTGGGTGGCTGATTTAATGTTCAAAACACCTTGTATTCTTGTCATTCTCTTCTTGTTATTGTTGGCAGTTTGTGTAGCTGTTGGGTTCACAGTTTGTGCTTGAATTATGAACTGTTTTTGGGCTCTTTTGGCACATCCTTATGTTTAGTGTATCACATCTGATCCATGAAGGGAATTGGGAAGTTATCCTTCAATGTCCATGAGTTCAACTTCTGATAGTACATACACACTCGCCACCCAGTCACGGTTCTAAGAGGAATCAACTTGTTCTTCTGATTAGCAACTACAGCCATGCCCCTTTTTTTGGGGACACATTGTATGGGACTCACCCACTGGCTATCGAAGATGGGGTACACTACCCCTACGTCAATACATATAACAATATCCTTTATAACCACTTTTTTCTTCAGTGGGTTTAATCTACGTTGATGCTTAATAGTTGGTATACACTTTATCTCTAGCTGAATTTTGTGGTGCAGATACCCGACGAAATACCAATAATATTAACAATCGTCCACCCTATAGCCCTTTTGTATCTCCTAAGCACAAAGATAAGGGATTTCACCTACTGCTCACCCAATTCTGTTAGAATAATCATAGGTTAGGTGTTTCAACTACCTAGAAACACATACCATAGATGGTCGGACAGCTCTTTCAGCTCTAAAACCGGTGGCTCTTATATAGATGGCTTAGCCAATGGTGTTGGATGATTTTTGAGGTCCAAATCTAGCCTCTTGGGATTATATGAATACGATCCCATTCCTGTCAGAGCACATACTATCTCCTCATATTCTTCAATACCCTTACTATCAAAGTTCATCAATACCATGACAAAAGTTTCTACAAAAATATTTTCCTCAATCGGCACCTCTTTCTCATCTTCATAGTATACATCAACAATGGAGAATACACTCATCTCTTTGTGCTACTTCATCGGCTGGTAGACATCAAATCGGACTACCTCATCATTGAGCCTAAACTGTAGCTCATTCACCCGCAAGTCAATCAACACAACTCCCAGTTGTGAGGAAAGGTCTATCCAAGATTATAGGTACCTCGAAGTCCACCCACAATCCAAGATCACAAAGTCGGCAGGGAAAATAAAACTGGCCACTTTCACAAGCACATCATATAATATACCAACTGGCCACTTCACTGATCTGTCTGCCATCACAAGTCTCATATTAGTAGACATGGGATCTCCAAAACCCAACTTCTTATAAACTGCTAGTGGCATGAGATTAATACTTTCCCCAAGATCATATAGGGCCTTTGTAAAGTCCAGCGATCCAATAGTACACTAGATAGTAAATACTCCAGGATCCATTTTATTTTGTACTAAGGATTTTGTAGAAATGGCACTACAATAGTGAAGATTTTCCACCAGTTCATAGCTCACCGTCCTCTTCTTTGTGACAAGATCCTTCATGAATTTAGCCTAGATAGGCATTTATTCCAGTGCCGCCACCAAAGGCACATTTACAGTCAACTATTTTAGCATTTCCATGAACTTGTTAAATTTTATGTCATCCACCTTTCTCTTTAATTGATGATGAAATAGAGGAAGTGGCTTTGGTATTACATTAACCATTGCTTCTCTATCCTTTCCCTTATCTTTATCAAACTCATCAGGATGTTGATGGTTAGATAGAATGTCATCATTATCCAGCTTCTCAGACTCCATTAGACAGTCTTCTTATGCTTCCTCATTCAACTCTACCACATCATCAATTACAAGTTTTCCCATAGAAGGGCCCTGTAATACTTTACCACTACGGGCAGTAATCGTCATACAAGAACTAACATTTTGAGGATTTTGCACTGTGTTACTCAGTAACGTACCACTTTTTCTCTGATTAAATACGGTCAAAAATTGGTCCATCTGTTGCTCCAACTATTTTATAGAGATTGAATATGAGTCAACTTACTAACTCATAGATGATAAGTCACTCTTCATCGTTATTACACCGGCATTAGTCGACTCCACCCCATTCAGTAACTTTTCTATCATGTCCTCCATGGATATTTTACCCAAATTGGTAGCAGTGATATCACGATTTCTAGGAGGCACATACAATCCACTCCTATCGTTCTTATTTTTCCAGCTCCCTTGGTCACGATCTCTATAAACATCTTTGTCATAGTAGTTTCAACCTTTATTTCCTTGGCTATTGCCTCAAAAACCCCCTGATTATTTAGATAGTTAGTCCCCTCCTCAATCGAACTCGGCTCCCCTACTTTGTGAAACCACGACCTTCACCTTTTCTTTCTTTCCCAATAGAAAATGCTTACTAAGCAAGTACATTTGGGTCTCATATAGTCATCTTGAACTCGTTCTTACTTTCTTCTGCGTTGTTCAACTATCATACTACTAGACATAGTGGGGCTTGCCACCATAGAATCACTAGTATGCCAAGCTCTACTTGTATTAGTTAATCTCTCCAACATCTCTGCAGACTCAGTAAAAGTAAGCTCTATGAATGTTCCCCCTGAGCATTGTCCATGATTAACTTAGTGATAGAGTATAAAGCTCTCTAGAATGTCTACATCAAATGCTTGCCTGTCATCTAGTGGTTAGGTAACCGTATTAGCTTCTTCTTGAATCTTATCCAGGTCTCATGGAGAGCTTCATTCGATAGCTAATAGAATTTTCTAATATCGTCCCGTAACTATAACATTCTGGAAGGAAAAAAGAACCTTTCTAGGAAAGCTCTTTTTAATTGCCTAAATTTTGTTTAGAATCAGGAGCTAGCTTATTCAACCACATCATTGCCTCCCTAGATAGAGATAATAGGAATAACTGTAGATGAATTGCATTTTGTCCAACTTTAGGATTGTCAAAAAACTTGTAGATGTTGATAAACTTCACTAAATGCATATTTGGGTCATCCCTTGGAAGTCCACATAAAAAACCCTTTGAGGTTCAGTAGTTGTATCATGGTGCTTGTGAAGTTGAACTTAAATCCTAGTGCTAATGGTGGTGGAATAATTGCTCATGTAGCACCATCCTCATCCAAATCAGTGTCAACTTTCTCATCAACTGCAAACTGCACAGCGGGTTGGTGGTTTGCTATTCTTCTAACTGGTCGATTCCTATTCATCATTGTAGCTACATTCTCAGTACGACTCCTATTTGAAGGCTTAATCAGATCATCATCTCCCAAGTCCTCCTCAGTTGGGTTAGGATCACGAGCTGGTTGACCATCATGTTGTTGATTCAATTGAGCTTTATCCAAGGCGGCTAGTCTATCTGCTTCTTGTTGATCTTCCATTCTGCTGATTAATTGAGGTTCCGAATGAAATGGTAATAGTGGTTCTCCTGAACTCCTCGTACGTGGCATGCAAAGTAAAGCTCCTATAATGAAATAAAACAACAAATAAAAGTAAAATTAGGAACTTGACCAAATGTCAATTAACACTCATAAACTTAATTGACAGTCGTATTCTCGGCAACAGCGCCAAAATTTGATATGCCCAAATTACAAGTCTCGTTAGAAAGCATAAGAAGTCGTTGTCAAACATAGAACCCAACTAGGTTAGGGTCAATCCCACTGGTAATACTGTGTAAACTAAGTGTTATGATTATTAATGGACGGTTGATTGAAGGTTCCAAAATAAATGGGGGGTTTGTTTGTTAACAGTGAAGTATGCTTGTAGCAAATCATGTTCCAACTAATGAGTATGCTTGTAAGTTTTAATTCAATGAGAATAAATAAAGTAAGATTAAGTTCACTAAGATGTTACAGTAATCAAGGTTGTGAGTTATCCTGAATTCATATGTAACAATTTCCAATTGCAAGAATTATTGAACTCTAAAGTTCATCTATTCATTTCTCAACCTTAATAGATGATTACCCTCTAATTCTATCAAACTTAAAGAATATATTGATATGTTCAATTGATTTCACAAGTGGGTTAATCTTTTTAAGGCATCAACCCATAACCCAAAGATTAAAGCCTTTAAAATCCTTGTAAATCTCCTCTTTTCCCAACACACACATTTCTACTCAAACAAGTGGTGTTCTTGGGTTCACCCTTCAAGTTTGAAACTAAGAAAGATCATAATAATGAAGAGGATTTTATACAATTGCAATTAGTTACAGAACTCAGGCAATATCACAACACTAAACAACCAATTACATCAATGCTTCCATAACCCTAGTTATAAGAGCTTTAGCCTCACATCATAGAAGAAGAAGAAGATTCCATTGTGTTTCTCATAGATAATTTAGAAAATTATTTACAACAAAAATATCCAAAGAATTGTTCTTGATCTCCAAAGAAGAAGAGTGAATAAAATTTTAAGATCCACAATATCAGCTATTTCTCAGAGAATAGTAGGTTACAATTTGCTCAAAAGTTGAAAAGGAGATAAAAGATAGATAAAAGATGCCTACTCTAACCCTAAACTGGGTATTTATATGTCCCCAAGTATTTAGAAATAGAAATTTGAACTTAAATTTGCCGCGTCACAGTTGACGTGAAAGTTACCGGTCCATCAGTGTCCTGATGGTCCGTCACTTGGAGCATCTCTTGGATACCCAGAAGGCCTTGTCATTCTCAGGTCTAACGATTAGGTTAATGGGCCATTAGTTTTCTAATGGTCCGTTGCTTGGACCATTGTTTGGAAACTCAGTTTCTTTCACTTTGTTTAGGGCTAACGGATATGATTGACGGCCCGTCAGTTTTACCATCAAAAGTTTTTAGCTTTTGTTGAATTCTTTTCTTGAAAATAGTAAAGCCCAGCATCAAATACACTAATAGTTTCTTAAAGACACACAATTATCCCTTGTAAAATATGTGGAATTTTTTGTCAAAAGCCAAAAATCAATGGTGGATGTGAAAAGACCAACTTTGGAGTTTAAGTCTAAATTTATTGATTAACGGCAGCCAAGTTAGTACCAAATTGAACTGGGGTGTATGGCTACTAACCTCTATGTATCAACCCCTCAAATAAGGTGCACCTAAAAAATTGAATATTGGATTTAGACTTAGACACGAGATTTGAATCATCTCGATCAAGCCATTATTTATAGTCTAAAATGCCTCATAAATCTGTTCCACACTTTTCTAGGTTGGTACGAAGGTAGTTCTACATAGTCAGAACACCAAGGACAGAAATTTTATTCTCATGTTGTCTTAAATCACATATTCTCAAATTTTGTCTGTAATGTATTGAGATATGTTTAGAGAATACATGGACATAATATGAGCCACTAGATCTTCTCAGTTTGGGGTCAATGTATAATTATTACTGGTCAGTGCCATTCTATACCAAACTATTAACCACTAGACCTTTGCGGCAAAGTTTAAAGATATCTTTGTAATCTTCTCATTGCTCATTACACATTCAGCTTTAGCTTTCTAGTCTGGTATTCTTCTCATTACTCATTACACATTCAGCTTTAGCTTTCTAGTCTGGTATAATATTTTCCATCCATATAAAATGCATATTATTTTCCTTAGAACTAAGTTTTTACTCTTCTTTTAAAGTATTTTCCTGATAATCATACTCTATTATATTTTCAAGAGCCTCAAACTGCGGTATAAACAAAAATCATTAGATGGTGCACTAAAAGGTGTTCACTGATTTGCCTTAAACTTGCATAGTAGTCAGTGTGGTCTACTTTCTCACATCTTGTCCCTTCAGAGCCTAACTTTTACAATATGCTTGCATAGGCATCATAGAACACTTGCACTATTTCTACGCTATATTTGTTGGTAGCATCTCTCATCCATCCTAATTGATACATCTCAAACTAATGCCAAATCTTGGCAGATCAATAATCCTGACATTCTGTAGCTTTGGCTCCACATAAAAGTTCTACTTTAGATTCCCTTTGTTATTAGGTTCTTCATCTCTATAATATATATCCGACTTGTCTGGTATTGTCCATCTATTCATTTGCTACTCAATTTGCCTTTGGTTATATGGAGGAAGGTGTCATAGAAACACTCTCCTCTATGGTATCATATTTTGAATCCTTAGTACCAAACTTACTTCCATTCCCTTCACTTAATGATACCTCTCCTCTTTCAGACTAAGGACAGGTTACTGGAGTTGGAACAATAACTCTTTCATTTGTTCTTATTCCTTTTCCATTGTGATGTGATGTTTTGACTAGCTCTTATAGATTTCATAGCACTCTTTGAAGCCACTTGACACTTCAAAAGTATCATCTGGTTCATCAACCAATTGGGATTTAAAATCTTTTTCTTGTTCTTTCCTAGTGGGTGTATTATTTGCACCATTTTTTGTGTGTTCCTTGGATGCAAATTACCTGTGGGTAAGAGTATTAGTTCCAAGAGATCAAAATATATAAAACCAAAATTTATCTGCATACTTATAGTATGAATAATAGCATGTGTCATTATTGAAGGCATGTGTAACACCCCAAATTTTGGTCCTTAGAAAATTCCTGAGATTTTGAGCTTACTATCCAACCTACAAGTGACTTTATGAGTTGTAAGGTGTCACAATGGGTCGTAGGACCCCAATCGTAAGGCGACCAGTGAGGCTGCCCATGATGTTTGTTTTAAGCATGACTAGACTTAATGAATCATCAAGACTATACGAGTAGTAAGGTCACCAGTGAAAGGGGTCCCTGAGTTACTGCCTAGACTATGATTGGATCTAATGAGTCATAAGGTCTGAATATGATTCATAGGGTACAACTCGTAGTAAGACCAGTGGGTTCCCTACAATTCTGGTAACACCACAAGTCTTGGTGATGACTTGTAAGGAGTCATCACGAGTCGTAAGGTGACCCATGACAACTGCGACAAATTCTAGCTTCTAGTTAAAGGGAATTTTGAACATTTACCTCTTCCCCAATAAGGACCCACAACCTAAAATACCTTAAGGGACCCCATAAATTCTCATTACTCAAATAATTACTCTCTTCTCTTCTCTCAAATTCCCTATTCAAAGACAAAGGTAGGGTTTCAAGAGTTTGGTCTTTTCGGGCTCAAGGGTGGTTTCTTCTCCAAATTCCTTGGTGATTAAAGCATGTATCTCTCTCCCTAAACTTTTATTTTAAATTTTAGCATGAATTTCTTTGGTATTCACATAATTGTGATGTGACTTTTGAATGATGGGTTGAGGGTTTTGGATAATGATTGTTTAAATGTTTTCCATGGTTTTTATGAAATAAATATGCTTTGAATTGATGATTTATAAACCCATTGGGGTGCATGGTCATGGTTATGAAGTGGGGATTGTGGATACCCCCAAATAATGAGATTTTGGTATTAAAATTGATGAGAATCTCAACCCACTTACATGATTGGTTTTGGAATGTGGATAATCATTTGTCTTTGTCTACTACTCTAAACTAATGCCTTGCATGAATAGATAAACTGTTTTTGGAAAGGTTTTGATGGCCATGGAATGGTTTTAACTTGGAAATTTGGATTTCTATTGGCAAAAGGGTTAGAGTCTTGCTTGGCTAGATGATTTGGTTTTGACATGGACCTTTGGATTCCTATTGGCTAAGGGGTTAGAGTCTCGCTTGGATAAATGGTATATTTCCTGCTTGGAATGTTGGATTCTTGTTGACTAGTGGATTAGTGTCATGACCCAAACTAGGTACTAGCCGTGACGAATATCTCAAGTCCACCAAGGACTAGAGACCACCCCCTTAGCCTAACCAAACTAAGCATAGCGTACCTAGCAACAAATGAAATCCGATCATATAACAAGATAGAAAGATATTAAAATCATGGATGAATAAGAGCGTCAATATCAATACCTAATCCACGGTAATATCCACGAAGTCTAAATAGTCCAAAAACGTCCAATATCAGGACATGCCCTCGAATCTAACAATGACAATGATAACATTAATGTGAAGTATTCAATTCTAAGTAATGGAAAGAAACTGATGAAATCATCAAGTCTTTTGAAGAATGGAAGCTCCTCACTTCACCACAAACGACTGATGAACCAAGCCGACATACCTAACACTATGCAAAAAAAAAAGTAGAATTACCTTTGGACCCTGAATTAGGTGAGGATACAATGTTCGAAAATGATTAGTAGGTTAAGTACTATCTTGTAACTCAAGGATAAACGATAAAATAATGCCAAGTAAAATCCAATTCAAAATCAAGCACATATCATCATATACATGTATAAGCATTATGTCGGGTTAGGGAACAAGGCTTAGCATAAAGTAAAACTTTATCTTGGACTGTGTAGCTCAATCATCACAAACAGGCACCCACAGGCTATATGGGCTTAGTTCCCCCTACTGAAGGGCCCTAGTATTTTTTAGCTACATGAATAGGAGGTATCAAGGAAGACCAAGAAATATATTTATGCCACGTCAATCCAAGATACAATTATATTAATAGTGTGAACTATGCACATGGTCATCAAGACCAAACCTCACGTCAGCAAATGTGAGTTTCCAGTACAAGTCATCAAAGACCCACACCTTCACGGCTTAGCTACATAACCCCATTAAGCCCAAATTAAAATAAGTTTTACATAACCCCTTTATTTAACCAAAGATTTAACCGTTAAGGCACACCATAGGTATCATCATACCCTTACACTTGTAAGCTTAACTCTATACCATAATAATCATACAAACTTAGGAGAATGCCTCGACCCTTCCTACTATGTTCATTAAATAAACCATAGCCAAAAAGGCCTTTAAAATCTATGTTCATTGTTTAACCAATTATGCAATGCAATAATATAGGTGAATAAGTCAAATCAAGTGATAATTTCACTATTCAAATCCATTTACACAAGTGGGTTGAGGGAACACAATTATTCAAAACCAATTTCCAAGTTTAAAACATCAATTTGGGGAAAATAACTGTACCCCCATTCCAATTCCCACACTTATGCACCCCATTAGTTCAAAAACATTCAATTCAAAGCATGACCAACTTAGGCAAACCATGGGAAAACAATTCAAGGGTCATACATTCCAAAACCCTCAACCATAACAAAACCCACATTCAAATCCATATAATTTAAACCATGTAAAGTACATACTTTCATAAAATAAGAATTGAGGAAGAGTAACATGCCTGAAATACCAAGATTTATAAAGAGAATCAACCCTTGAGCCCTTATATGACCAACTTATTGAAAACTCTAAGTATCTTGACGTTAGAGAATTTAGAGAGTTTAAGAGAGTGCTTACTCTAAAGGGTTGAAAATAACATCACAAGGGTGTTTTATGGCCATGGGTATTGAATGAGAAAAAAGGGAAATATCCAAATTGCCCTCAATTAAAAAGTTAAAAAAATTTCTCCAATGACTACGAGTCACTATACGGCTCCTAAGGACTCACTACGGATCATCACCACGTGTTATAGTCTAGGCAGTTGCTGAGAGACTCCCCTCCCCCTCTGGTAACACTATGACTCCCCCTAGGACTCTCTAGGAGACCCTATGACTTGAGGTTCCAAGTCCTCAATTACTACTTTTTATCTCATACGTCAAACGATGCTACCTCTGACTCTAGCACTGGTTGGAACCATCTTTATGCTCTTACCACCCATTAGGAATTTGAGGCCTCTCCTGATATTGTCACCGGTACGTTACAGTTCTTCTCTCGTGACGTGTATTGCTTACTTGATTTGGGGTCTACTCTTTCTTATGTGACCCTATATATGGCAATTCATTTTGGTTTTGGTCCTGAGTGTATTTCTTACCCCTTTTCTGTATCTACTCCGGTGGGTGACTCTATTATGGCTAGAAACATCTATAGGGGTTTTGTAGTATCTATCTATGGTAGAGAGACATTAGTGGATCTAATAGAGTTGGATATGTTAGATTTTTATGTGATATTAGGGATGGATTAGCTCCACTCATGCTATGTGTCTATTGATTGTAGAACCCAAAGGGTCAATTTCCAATTCCCTAGTAAATCGATGATTGAGTGGGAAGAGAGCTCCCTAGTGCCGAATAGAAGGTTTATTTCTTACCTTAGAAGTCAAAAATTTATTTCCAAGGGGTGTTTATATCATTTAGTTTGGGTTGAGGATTCAAATTCTGGGGGCCCTTCTTTGGAATCTGTCCCTATAGTCAATGAGTTTCTTGAGGTGGTTTCTGATGATCATCCCAATATTCTCCCGATAAGGAAATAGACTTTGGGAATGACCTTCTTTCAAATACCCATTGTATCTCTATTCCTCCCTACAGAATGGCTCCGGCTGAGTTGAAAGAACTTAAGGAAAAGTTGAAAAATCTTCTTAATAAGGACTTTACTATCCCTAGTATTTCTCTGTAGGGTGCTCCAGTGATTTTCGTGCGTAACAAGGATGGTTCCCTTCGAATGTGTATAGACTACCGGCAGTTGAATAAGGTGACACTGAAGAATAAGTATCATCTTCCTAGGGTTGATGGCCTATTTGAACAGCTTCAGGGTGCTAAGTATTTTTCTAAGATTGATCTTCGGTCAGGCATATTCACCATCCTGTGACTGGCCTCTATGTAATAAGTTTATTCTTGGCATTAGAAACCACAGTGATTCCACCCTTCTTTGGTACACTTTGGACTGGACTTACCAATTTAATATCAGAGATAGGGTAAAATATATTTTCATTCAACCACTTGATAATTTCCGTATTCACTAACTCTTGTATAAGTGGATTTATCCTATGTTTGTGCTCAATGCAAGGAATACACTTAGGCTCAAGTTGGATTTTGTGAGTGCAAATACCCGAAGAAATACCAATGATGTCGGTAATGGAGCAACCAATCGCACGTTTGAACCTCCTCAACACAGACACTAAAGTTTTCACTTGCCACTCAACAAAATTTATTGCTAGGATAACTGGTTAAGTATAGTTAGCTCCCAAGAAAGCATATTGAAGGTGGGATGGCAGAGCCTTAAGCTCTAAAACTGGAGGCTTCTCAATAGAAGGCTTGGCTGGTAGAGTTGCATAATTCTTTAATTGAGATCTAACTTCTTTATTGCATAAGTATAAGACCCTATACTTGCAAGTGCATGAACCATCTCATCATACTTCTTATCGTCAACCTCATCAAAATTGATGGTGACTGCAGCTAATGACCCAACAACACACATTGCCTCAATAGGTATCTCGGGCATCACTACATAAACCACATTAATAACATAAATGACTCTCATGTTATTTGGATACTTTATTGATCGACACAGATTCAATACCACTTCTTCATCACTCAATAAGAATTTTAATTCTCCACTCTCCATGTCAACAAGTGCGCTTTTGGTAGTTAAGAATGGTCACCCAAATATTAAAGGGATATCAAAATCAATCTTATAGTCTAATAAGTAAAAATTAATAGCAAAGAAAAGGTCTCAACCTTCACCAAAATATCATACAGTATGCCAACAGAATACTTCACAGTGCGGTCCGCTATAAGTAGCCACGTATTAGTTGGTTTAGGAGATCACAGATATAATTATTTTATACAGCAAGCGGCATAACAAAATATTTCCACCATCACACAGTGCCTTTGTAAAATTAAACACCCCAATAGTGCACGGAATAATAAAAAAACCCCATGATCCTTATTTTCCTGCACAAGAGAATGGGAAGCAATTATAATACAAAGGTGTAAATTGTTAGCTGGCTCAAAACTAACAATCCTTTTTTGTCACAAAATCTTTCATGAAATAGACATCTGCTCAAGTGCCTCAACTAAGGGGATTTTCACAGATAACTATTTCAACATGGATATGAATTTGTAGAATTTGCCATCTTCCACTTTATTCTTCAGGCATAGAGAGGTGGAGACCTTGGAATAGGATTCAATATTTTTGGGATCTCTTGTACATTACTTGGAGGCTTTCTAACCTTCTCTTATTTCTCATCAGTCACAACTTGCTCATCTTTATGACTCATATTCCTTTGCTCAAGACCATCATCAACATAATTATTTCATGATCATCAGCAACAACTAGCTCGAGCAACTCATTTAACTAATTTTCACTCTTTGTAGTAACTATTACATAATAACTAGATTTGCACTATGTCACTCAGTAATGTACCATTATTCCTTGGATTCAATACAACAGGAATCTCCCCATTTATTACCTCAAGGTTCTTGATGGAAGTAGAATAAGATTCAACAACTTAGGAAACCTTAAAAAGTTCACCACGCAGCTCGTTGATCCAAGAATTAGTTGACTCAATCTGTTTGAGCACCTTAGAGATTATGTCTTCCAATCGCAAACTACTTGACCCACCTTGATCACAACCCTTTGGAAGAACATAAAAGTCATTATGATCCTTTTAATAACCATATTTATTCCATCAATTTTCTTGATCTCTACCACAACGTCTATCTCTATACCCAGATCGATCGTACTTATCATCCTTGTAGTAATTCCGCCTTTGATTTCTGTGACCTTGGCGCTAAGAATCTTATTTATACCCTTGGATGTTTGACCAAAACCCTCCAGTTATTCACATAGTTCATTTTCACATTAGAATTAGAATCATTGTCATCAGGCCTTGGAGCTTTACTTAGCATTCAATCAGATTCACCTTCTTGGAGTCGTCCTCTAAGAAGTTTTTTTGACGGGAAAATTTATGTAAGTTTTCATGTGATCCATATCTTGATCATATTCCTTTTTATTAACGTTTCTCAGCTGATATGTTACCAAATAAGAACCCACCGAGACCTCGAAATCTTTAATATACCATAATCTATTTGTCTTAGTAACCCAATCAACCATCACAGTCACCTCTATATACGTAAATAACATCAACGGCCCTCCGATAATATTATCAATATTGGTTTTATTTCAAAATTTAGTGACCTATAAAATATCTCCAAGAGATAATCATTAGATGACTAAGGCAGCGTTTCACCATCTTATTGAACCACAACCAAGCCTCATGCAAAGCTTCTCCAGGAAATTACCTGAAGTTATTAATATCATCTCTAAGTTGTAATTTTGCAAAGCAGAAAAAATCTCTCAAAAAAAATAGCCTTCAATTCCTCTAGTTAGTAATGAAGCCGTCAGGAATTTCAATCAACCATAGTGTTGCTTTCCTAGATAGTGAAAAGGGAATTATCCTCAACATAATAGTATTTAGATTTATACCCATTAGCTTGTATGCTAAATCCCCACAAAATTAAATAAGTAGAGGTTTTGATTATCTCCCAGAACACCTCTTAACATGTATCAAAGATTCAACAGTTGTATTATAGTACTTGTGATGTTAAACTTGACACTAAGGTCTAAAGAAGGAGAGATAATGGCACCCGTAGTGCCCACTTCATCCAAAATCAGCATCCTCATAATCATCTAGATCATCATATGGAATGACTAGTCTTTGATTATGGCCCAAGAGTCTATTAATCCTCTAAGTATTTATAGCATCTTCAACAATTGATGTATTTCTTTGATTAACACAGGTTGCATCCGTTGCTGCCTGCCCCTCTATAATAGCCTGTGGTCTGTCTCTTGCTCTATAAGTTCTTAAGAATTTATCTTTCTACTATTTAGTTTGAATTTATAATAAATCGGAAGCAAGGGATTGCCTTGGCTTCGGATATTTGGCACCCTAAAAGAAACAAAAACAACAAAAAAATAAATCACGAAATAAAAACTAATAATCAAATAAACACAATTGAACTATTTCTAAATCATATTCCACGGCAACGACTCTAAAATTTGATGTCACCTAAATTACACCTTACAATAAAGTATAAAGTGGTTGTTGAATCAAATATAAAATTCAACTAGGTTTGGGTAGATACTATAGAAAATATGGTTGGAAACTACGCCAATGCACTTATTTTAACTATTAATTAGTTATTTCTGAAAAGGGAGTTTTGAAATAACAAGTACCAAGTTGCAAGCTTTAAGTATCCAAGTAACAAGTAACAGGTTTTAGTTGTAATGATCAGTGAGAATGGATTAGAATTATGTTCCTCGTGATTTCATAGCTTAGTAAGTGTAGCGTACAATGTACCAATAGTCTATACTGTTGCTTAGCATGCAAAATTGGGAAGTTAGGTTCTCCTAAATAGTTGGTCACCCTTATTAGATTAATATCACTCAGTCACCTATGTAGACACGTGATTTTTTATCCTCCTCAAATTTTAATTTATTTATCTATATTAAGTATTTATATCGATTCGATATTATTTTAACTCTTACTTCATTTTTAGTAAATTTTTAGTTAAAAATAAATAAATAAATAAATAAGTAAAGTTAATTTTGATAAATAAAAAAAATATTTGTTTTCAAAATTTTAATAAATAAATCAGTAGTTTTAGTACTATTTATTATATTTATTTTGGCTATTTATAAATTTTTATTATTTTTATAAATATAAAAATTAATTAGTTATTATTATATTTATTATTATTATTTTATTTTTATTTATTTATTATTTTTAATTATTATTATCTTTTATATATATATATATAATAATTCAAAATTTAAAATTCCCTTTATCTGATCCTAATCCTAACTGTTCCCTCTAACTTTTCCCCTCAAGAATCCTGCTACTTAAGGATTTCCCACCCTAGGAGAAAAGGGGAATGTAGATTTTGTCTGTTAAATCTATACTACATCAGGAAAAAAGCAGAGAGAAAACAGAGTAAAAATCAGAGAGAAAAATAAAAAAAATCAGACAAAAGAAAGAAAAGAAGGAAGTTTCAATCAGATTTGTGTTCGAATTTTCGGTGACGATATTCAAGTCTTCTTCTTTAGGTCATAAACAGGTTCATATACAACTTTATGTTATTTATTGTATGATTTTTCTGGTGAATTAAAACATGTTCAAGTTTATGTTAATGATCTCATTGTTTAACATGTGATATTATTCATTTACTGTATTAAATCAAGAAAAAATAAATGTAGTAATATACATTGATATATGCATACGCTCACTGGCATAAACGTAAAATTCACACATCCTCACAGTTCACTCATATAACTTCACACTACATTATGTATTCTACACTCACAGCATACACATAATATTCGCAGACCTATATAGAGACATCAATTGTAAAATGCATACACTGTACACATGTGCATCCTTGTAATCGGAGGTAATAAAAATTTTAGAGAGAATAGATTTAAAAAATAAAGAATGAAGGGATAAGGAAAAATCAGAGAGAAAGCAGCAAAAATAGAGAGACATTTCTGGCGAGTCAATCGCTGTGAATATTGACGAATCAGTTTTGGCTTCGGCCAAACTTATTCCATTGGTACAATTCCAGCAACGCCACCATTTACCACCTGCGTCGCCCTTACTCGCAACACCAGCAAATAGTCGGCCAACACCAGTGACCACCAGCAAGCACGTCTCGCCATTGCTCCACCCTCTTCTCCCCTTCTCCTGTCCCTATCGCACCATGAGAGGGCCAAATCTAGCCGGAATCTCCCCCATCGGCCAAAACCCGCCGACGCCGACCTCCGTTTTCCTTTTCCATTGCCGCCAGCCACCGCAATCCATCACTGGCCTGTAAAATGTACCCACCAGCGTCTCCTCTATCAGTCGGTGCTACCCTCTCCCCTTTTCCGTCACCCCCAACCGACCCATACACTAGATCTAGCCAGAATCTTCACCCATCGACGAAGCCCAACCACCGGCACCGCCAAGTTCTACCGTCCACCTTCAATTTCCGATCCCCCATTTTTATTCAAGTTTCCATTTTTTTTAGCTTTTAAGTTTTTTTTCAAGAAATTAAAAAAAAGGTGTTTGTGGAGTAAAATTGTTAAAAGATGGATCTGGTTAGTTTTTGAATAATCTCACAGTATTTTGGATTATCATTAATTTTAAGAAAATAAATTTGGAGATCATAATAAATTACCACAATATAGATAACTGGTGTATTTTTATTTTTATTATTATTATTAATATTATTATTATTAAATGTCATTAATAAAGTTTATTAATTATTTATTAAATTATTATCCTTTTAAATGAATTTTACTCAATTTTATTGTTAAAGTTGAATAACGTTTTGAATAGATAAAAATCGTTACGAGTTTATAAATGATGAATGGATGTCTTTAACGTTAGACAAATTTTAGATCTTTAATTTTTTGTCTCAATTAAGAATAAGGCATATGCATCTTTTTGAAATATTTAAAATTCAAGGATGCAATAATGCACCTCGACAAATATTTTTCTAAACTTAACTTTCATTGATTTATTTAATATAAGATAATAGTGAAAAAGAATAAAAATGAATAAGATAGAATTGTCTCGAGTTTATAAGAGATTAAGTTTTGCATAAGTCTAGACATTTATTAATCCCATGTCCTTATTAATAGGTATAAAATGTCTCCTCTTGTTCGTGGAAAGTGTCAAAAGAGAAAGAGGGAAGGGAGTGTACCGCTTCAGGTTATGGATTGTACCCCTTTGCAGCTTTGGTTGTGGTGGAATGAAATGGATACATCCGATTATGATGAGATACATAAGTATTTGGGTTTTTTGACAAGTATCGTGACAAAAAACCCTAATCGGGAGGTGGGTGGTGCATTGTTGACTTTCAGGGACCCGAGGAACAATGTATTTTGCTTTTCAAATTTCGAGTTGACCCCGACTTTAGAGGATAAAGCGGCCTATGTTGGGTATGGGGATTTGCATCAGAAAAAACTTATATCCCCAAGACTCATTTCGATAAACAGGTTCTGCAAGCTCATGAACCTACGAAACTCAAAAGAAGAATCAATTAAAAAAGATTGGGTCTCCTTGTAGTTTTTGTATGACAGATATGGAAGGCAAGAGGGATTTGAGAAGTACGGTAAAAAACTCTATAATAAGGGAAGTTTTGAGGCTTGGAAAGTTTAAATTGCATTCATGGTAACCTTTTTGGGCACTATGGTCTTCCCGGGGAAAGAGAGAAAAATTAATATTCGTTTAGCTGGAGTGGTACATATACCGATTAAGAAAGATTACACTATGGTACCAATGATCTTGGCCGATATTTACCGTGCTCTGATCGTTTGTCAGAAAGAAAAGAGTTTTTTCGAGGGATGTAATATCTTGTTACAGATGTGGATTGTGGAGCATCTTTACCAACGTCCTACAGTGGCAAGGTTTAATCCTGAAAGATTTAATCACATCAATGATTACGAGAAAATGATGGAGAAATATAAGTGTCCCGAAGGAATTAGAGATTGGGATAAGCTTTTTCGTTCTCTGGCAGCAGATAAAATCACTTGGAATCTCCCTTGGTTCCCTTGGAGGAAAATCATACATAGTTCTATCATTCGGCTATTCTTGTTATTAATGGGTATTAAAGGTGTTCAACCGTATGTTCCATTGAGGGTCCTACGTCAGTTAGGCAGACGTTAAGTAATTCCCATAACGGAAAATATGGTTGAGTTGTATTTGAGGTTAGACCAGAGATTCCACTTCCAGAGGGATTGGCCCAGCAAATTTGGTATGGTTGTCGTATTATGGGAATTGAAACAATGGTCGTAGAGTGTGAGAAAGGAGAAGTACACCCAGACTACCATTAATGGTTTGAAAAACAATCGAGTCCACCAGTCAGACCGAAAAGATAAGTCAAAGGACCCATAGATCAAGAAGTCGCAATCAAGATAGGGATTGAGAGAGCCATGCGAAAACATCATGCTACTACCCAAACTTTGAGAGTAGAATTAGAGCATGCCAGGGCAAAAATAGAAAAACAAAAAAGGGAATTTGCTGAAGAGAAAGCTAAGTCAGCGGATATTGAGGTCGCACTTCGAGGATAAATCAAATTGGCTACCACTAGGGGTCACACGTTGCAGAACTTGTTGTATCTCGCCACCAGTGGTTGCAAGAAGTTAAAAATAACGTGCAAGAAGAATTTGATCAAGAGAGATCACAGTGGATACGTGAAAGAGGAATATTGCGAGAACAATTGTAGGTTGCTTCTACTTATAAATGACGTGTAAGAGAGATAATTGATTCTCGAGACCGACGGGCCAAAGAATGGGATGAGGAATTTAGTTTTCTTTGAGGGAAGGTCCGTCGTGTAGCACAGTATAACACCAGAATGGATTTGGATTATAAGCAGTTGAATCGTGAAGAATTTTTAGCACAAGTACCAGCTTTCGCACATCATCTCACCACTTCATTAGAGGATATATACTTGGGTTCGGGAGGTTATATTAAGCCGAAGTATCCTTGAATGGATAGTTGTTTTCTTTGTCATAGTTTTTCAGTTTCAGTTTTAAAAAACTTTTTGTTTAGATGTTATATCCTTTAGCTAATCGTATTTGTTTAAGTTTAGTTTTATTTGTCAGATGTTTGTTAATAGGTTTTATCTTAGGAGCTGGGTCATTTATTTTGTTGTATTTGTATTTGAAGATTATGGAATGTAATGAAGTTGACTGTTTATTTCTATATATATTATATAAATTTTACTTCACTTACTTTATTTATTTTCTTAAAAAAAATCAATCAATCAGTTTTTGTTAAATTTTTCCCGGATTACGTAAGATCTGATTTATGTCCTGACATGATACGTAGGAAACCCTCCAAAGGGTTCGATCATAACCTTTTGTAAAGTGTACCTAGAAAAGCCGGGATGAAACATAATTCCTTCCATGATAGGTTGGAAAATGCATCTAGAAGCATAACATACAATGTGGCATTATAATGTGTTAAATATGTAACACTCAACCGTTTGCTACTTGGTAACATAAAAATAAAGTAGTTGATGGTTGGTTTGTGGTTTAAACTAGCATCACATCCATACAACACCAGATACAAGGGAAAAAGAAAAATAACCCGCAAAGAGGGTGTAGGGTCTGACAGTGAGGAGGATCAAAATAAGTTGATTTCGCAAGAACTAGCATCAATGGAAGAGATTAAGTTATTTAAACAACAAATGGTGAAGATGTGTCAAGCTTGGTTGAATGGACAAGCCCTGTCTTACTCAATCCCTGGACTTTTAAATACAAATGATCCAAATCCCGCCAAGCTTAAACTGGCGATCCATTTTACCCACCTGGATTCGGCCCATATGCTAATGTGTTTGGCATTATAGGTACTTCTACCATGTGCCCACCTAATTCTTTTGTCATAAATAACCTGCTTTTTACTTCTATAGCACCAGCTACTGCAGGTACTCAAACGACAGTGCCGAAGAATATGGGGAAACCAAGTCATGATCTGTTGTATCCTCCTAAAATGACTTTCAAAACCTTAAAGCCACATTATTATGCTCATCAACATGATTCTCCTATCATGATTGAGAAAATAGTTAAAAATGAAGAACAATAAGAAATGGCTAGAAAAGTAAGAAGCTTAGAGCAAAGTATGAGAAATATGCAAGGATTAGGAGGACCAAAAAGTGATTCATATAATGATTTGTGCATATTTCCGGATGTCTATTTGCCGATGGGGTTCAAAATGCCCAAGTTTGACAAATACGAAGGTCATGATGATCCTGTGGCTCACTTAAAAAAATTTTACAAACAATTAAGGGAGCAGAATGAAAAGAAGAATTACTCATGGCTTACTTTGGAGAAAGCCTGGCAGGAATAGCTTTTGAATGGTTTATTGACCAAGAAATTTCCCGTTGGCACGTGTGGGATAACATGGCTCGAGATTTCGTTCAACAATTTCAATATAACATGGAGATAGTTCCAAATCGCACTACACTTGCCAACATGAGAAAAAATAAGACTGAAAGCTTCCGAGAATATGTTGTCAGGTAGAGAGAGCAGGCTTCAAGAGTTAGAACATCGATAAAGGAATCTAAAATAATCGATATATTCAAGCACAAGAGCCTGATTATTTCCATCACTTACTTTCTACTATTGAAAGCACATTTTCTTAAGTCATTAAAGTTAGAGAGATGGTAGAGAAAGGAATTATGTTGGGAAGGATTATCAGCCAGGCCGCTTTGAAAGCAACAACACAAGCAGTTTAAAGTGGTGCAAGGAGTTTTGGGGGAAAGAAAAGAAAAGAAAATGTAGCAACTGTTGTGTCAGGTCCATGAAAAAATAAGAGAGGTGCGCGTCAACCATACGCACAAAATTTCATTCCATCCCCCCAGTATCCTATTTATAATGCACAACCATATGCTCGGGCTCCTTGTTACCCGCAATGGCGTACAACAGCCATCTAAAATCATCCTCCAATCTTGAAAGTTCGACAAGGTCCCCCTAGATCTACTTTTCAGCCTAGAGCAGACTTCAACATGGTTAACATGGGCAAAGATAATTTCACTCCCATTGGAATATCTTACGCAAGCTTGTTTCAAAGATTGAGGGAAATAAATGTTTTAAGCCTAATCACGAAAAGGATTCTAGAAGATGTGCATACTATTTGATACGATAAAAACTTGGAAAACATGAAATCACTCAAAAGTAGTGCACAAACACACTCCAAAACAGTCCACAAATTACTAAGATCCTTGGACCGATTAGAGACCTCTCTCGGATTCACAAATACAACAAGAATACAAGGTGAAAAAGGTGTATTTCACACCAAAATAGCAACAATACGTGAAGAACAAGATGAACACAAAGGCACAAGATTCAGATTTAACAATAACAACAAGAACACTAGATTGCAACACAAACACTAAACACGATTACAAGAAAGTAAAGGGATAGATAGATAGACCACATGAAGGTATAATCTTAAGAACCCAAGAATGGACACTCTTGGACCCTTAAAACTACACACAACAATAAACCTATCTCTTACATGACACAAGATTGGATTCCACCTCTCTAGCATCAACGTTTCCAAGCAAGCAACAACAAAAGAGAATCCACCCTATTGTTGTATCCTAGTTTAGATTTTGGTGCCTCAAGGAGAGAGGAATTGTGTTCTTTGGTCTTTAAAGATTCACAAATATCATCAAAAACTAAATCTAAAAACCCTACAATGTTCCTTTTATAACTATTACAAAATATAAGTTAAAATGACCAAAAGACCCTTCAAAAGTGGGCACCCATCTAGTGTAATTTATGGGCTGATTTGGGTACATTTTGGGCCTCTTTTATTCTTCAATTGAGCATGCCAAGGCTCGGGTCCAACATGCACTCTCCTAAGTCCATATTCAAGATTATTCCCATATCATCCTCTCCATCTTGAGAGGAATTTGTCCACAAATTCAGGGCTTCACCATGTTCAATTGGTCACTTTAAAGGAAACCTACTTAAAACAATCCGCAAATAAGTCACAAAAACAAGTCAAAAATAGTTCACAAAATCATGCAGAATCTGAGGTTTCAATAACAACAAGTCTCGGCCAACATCTTCATTTTGAACCTCAGCTTTCTCTCTATCATAAGCCTTGTCTTCAATCTCATCCGAAACAATTTTCCTACCATCATACAAGTATTGTAATAGTCTCTATATCATTCATGTTCCTTTCTACCATACTCTTCTATATGGATATATCAGTTTTGGTGAAGTAAAGTTTTGGTTGACAGGAATGATTTGGTAAGGGGAGCTTCGGTTGTGGAGTTTGGATGGGAGGAAATTGGCTTTCAAGTCCCTCTTGTTGGACTTGATTGAATTGAGGGGGAAGTGACTTATTTAGGTCTCGGGTTTGAGGACATTTGTTGGTTTGGCTTATGTCTATGTCATGTAGTGGTGGTCTTGGAGGGTTGATCGTTTGAGGTAAAACTTTGGGAGTAGAAACATAAGAGTTCCTTCGACTTTCAACTCGATCCAACCTCTCAAGTATATATCCGAGCCCAATTTACCAAGACCTGCATTTGCCTTAGCTATTTCTCGGGCAATGGCACAAGGTGGGCCAAAATTATGTCCATTATGGCAAAAGTGTTACCTACAAAATAGAAAACACGTTAGTTGTACAAAAACATCCTCACTCTCTCTTTTATTTCTTGTCTCTCGAATCCCTGATACTCAATCTCACAAGTGTTGTAAGCTTGCTTGTACTCCGAAAGGTATTGAGACGTGAATCAAGTGTATATAATGACTCAAAAGAATAAAACACATAAACAAAAAAATACGGTTTCAAACCAACTCACAATCTAGTAATTGGTCACTAGCTTGTAAGTTAGTATGGGATTTAACAAACAAAACTAAAGACACAAAATGAAATTAAAAGATCAAAAATTGAGCTTAAAATTTGGTGAACAGTAATTGATGATGTGGCAGTCTTTGATTGGCCTCGGTCAACAATTTTATTTTTCAAATTTGGAAGTCTTGATCAATTCTACAATTTGAACTTTGATGGAAATTGTTCAATGGAGGAAAATACAAACTAGTCTTTAGAATTCAAATTTCAAGACTCAAAAGTCTTTGACTAGACTTGTAATTCTCCATAAAACATGGACCCTTGTTTCATGGGAAAGTGGTTGAGAAGTGATGCAAAGTCTTTTGGTGGTTGGGGGTCTTTCAAGACTAACAATTACTTACTCCTCTTTCCTTCACCTTTTAGGATCTATCATTCACTTTATGTTAACAAGGTGATGAATATGGTGAAGAAATTCAAGAACACAATAAACACAACAAGAACAACCAACAACAATCTCCCAAGAACAACAACAAGTTCCAATGCCCAATTCCACAATAACAAGACCAATAATAAAACCACCAACAAACGGCCAAGTTTCTCTGGTGTTGTATTTTCGGTTTTAACACTAGATGAAGGTTGTGATGAACAACAAGAACATAAAAACAACTACCAAGATCAATAACAACACTAACCAATGCTCACCACACGGCCAAGTTAAAACAACAACTTCAACTCACGGCCACTTCTTGTTCACAACAACAACATCAATTTTTAAAGCTCAAATCTAGATATAGACTCAATGTGTTAGTGAGGAACAAAACTAACACTTAGAGACAACAAATACAAGTAAAAATCTCAACCAAGACACAACAATAACACACTTTTTGGAAAAGAATACAACACGGACAGATTGCTATTTTTCTTAAATTTTCAGTTTTGAACACTTTTTTTTTATTTTTCCACTAACAAGCCCAAGATCGATCTTGTGGAAATAAGATCAAACCATGCTCTGATACCAAATGATATGATAAAAACTTGAAAGACATGAAATCACTCAAAAAATGGTCCACAAGCATACTCCAAAATAGTCCACAAATTACTAAGATCCTTGGACCGATTAGAGACCTCTCTCGGATTCACAAATACAACAAGAATACAAGGTGAACAAGGTGCATTTCACACCAAAACATCAACAATACGTGAAGAACAAGATTAACACAAAGGCATAAAATTCGAATTTAACAATAACAACAAGAACACAAGATTACAACACAAACACTAAACACGATTACAAGAAAGTAAAGGGATAGATAGATAGACCACATGAAGGTATAATCTTAAGAACCCAAGAATGGACACTCTTGGACCCTTAACACTACACACAATAATAAACCTATCTCTTACGTGACATAAGATCGGATTGCACCTCTCTAGCATCAACGTTTACAAGCAAGCAATAACAAAAGAGAATTCACCCTATTGTTGTATCCTAGTTTCGATTTTGGTGCCTCAAGGAGAGAGGACTTGTGTTTTTTGGTCTTTTAAGACTCACAAATATCATCAAAAACTAAATCTAAAAATCCTACAGTGTTCCTTTTATAACTATTACAAAATATAAATTGAAATGACCAAAAGACCCTTCCAAGAGTGGGCACCCATCTAGTGTAATTTATGGGCTGATTTGGCTATATTTTGGGCCTCTTTTATACTTCAATTGCACATGCCAAGGCTTGGGTCCAACATGCACTCTCCTAAGTCCATATTCGAGATTATTCTCGTATCACTATTTGATGCCCCAGGGCACGACATAGAGAAATGTTGGTATCTGAAAAGAGCTATTCATGAGCTAATTGACCATAACAGATCATGGTGCAAAATCCATACGCTCCAAATATTAATTAAAATCCATTGCCATATCATAATGAAACAAACATACTCGAAGTGATACCTACTAGTGAAGATGCTGCGATTTCCTTCAAGTCGATTATTAAAACCAATACTAATTTGGAAAAATCAACAAATGTTGTAGATTTGACAAAAGGAAAACCTGCAGAAATGGAGGTGGTGATAGAAAAACCCAAATCATCATATATTCCCTTAGTTGTAGGGAAAGAGATTTCAGAAAATATTGGGTCAAGCCAAGTAAAAGCAAAGCTCATTATTCCTGGAAGATCCACTATGCTTCTCTCAATCATAAAAGGAGCTCCTATTGTTATTGATCCAGTGTTACAGTTGCCTATGGTTAATACTAAGGCGGTCCTCTGGAACTATGATTGCGTTGTGGTGATGCACAAGGGGAAGGGAGTGATTGAAGATGTGGATAGGTAGGGGGATTAACTCGATTTAGGATATGTTATCCCCCAGTAGAGTTAAGAAAGAATAACAAGACAATGAAGAATGAATGACAGTCAAAAAGTCAGTTACTGATGAAGAAGCTGAAGAATTCTTAAAGAAAATGAAATTGCCAGAATATTTTGTTGTAGAACAGTTGAAAAAGACGCCTGCCTAAATTTCTTTATTATATTTATTGATATATTCATAGGATCACCACAAGGCTATAATGAAGATTCTTAATGAGACATGTGTTCCAATGAGATTAAGGTGAATCAGCTAGAAAAGATTGTTGGAAGGATCCTTGAGTTAAATAAGATCACTTTCTCAGATGATAAATTGTCTGTAGAAGGTACCGGACAAAATAGAGATCTCTATATTACTATGAAATATGAGCATTCCTTCATCACTCGAGCATTGATTGATGGAGGATCGGGTGTTAACATTTGTCCTATATCAACTTTTCAAAAGTTAAATGTTAGTATAGAAAGGATCCGACCTAACAATGTATGCTCAAAGGTTTTGACGGATCAAAAACTGATGCCATTGGTGAAATAGAGCTCATATTGACAATCGGGCCTATGAATTTTGCCGTGGATTTTCAGATGTTGAGCATTGATGCTTCATATAATATGTTATTGGGTAGGCCATGGGTTCATAGGACTGGAGCAGTTGCATTTACGCTGCATCAAATGGTCAAATTTAAACACAACGGGCAAGAAATAGTTGTTCATAGTGAAGGAGACTTATCTATGTATACAGACTACTCTTTTTCCTCCATTGAAGAAGATACTGCAGATAGAGTACTAATTCATCAAGCCTCTAAAGTAGTGACTGCTGAGCATATCCTCGATGGAAATCTCATTGCAAGACAACAATTGTCCTCTTCATCGGTTATGTTAGTGAATGAAATGTTGAAGCATGGTTTCAAACCAGGGAAAGGTCTAGGGATATTTTTGCAAGGCAGGGTCAATCCAGTAAACCTCCATGACAACCTTGGTACCTTTTGTTTAAGATACGAGCCCACTTTTGAGGACATAAAGAAGTCTAAAAAGTGTAAGAAAGAGTTATGGTCACTTTCCAAGACGATACCATCACTTCATGAGTCTTTCATCAAAGTCAATGATATTGGGTCCTCCATGTTACCTGTTGTAGATTCAATGAATGATGATGATACAGAGTTGATTGGCCTTTTCCAGAACATTTTTATCGAAGCTAATACGGTTGAAATTTGGGAAGGTACCAGTAATGCAGATGTGCAATTCTTCAGCCTCGATGTCCAGGTTAACAATTGGGAGGCTACTCCTCTCCAAACTATGAAGGAGTCTTGGTAGTTTGTTAGTTTTTCTTTCAGTCTTGGTAGTTTTTTTTCTTTCTTTCTATAATTTGAATTATTCTAGGATTGTAATTCAGATCTTTACCTTAGTATTTTAGGTTAAAACTCTTTATATCGGTGTTTTTAATGAAACATAATTTCCCTTTGTTTTATTTTATGTATAATATTTACTTATTTATTTTCTATTATATAGTTCTTTCTATGCTGATTCTAATGATTTGAAAAGCATGAAGAATTGTCAACCAGATTTAAAAAACCAATCTAATTATGAAATAATAAATAAATAAGTTGAATACGATGAAGAGGAAGTATTTGAGGATATAAGCAAAGATTTCAAAAAGTTTGAGAATAAGTCAAATCTCAATTTGGATGAAACTGAAGCGATCAATTTAGGAGATCATGGAAATATTAAGGAGATTAAGATTAGTGTACATGCTCAACTATAATAAAAGAAATCTATAATTGAAGTTTTACTTGAGTACAAAGACATCTTTGCGAGGTCTTACGATGATATGCCCAATTTGAGCACTAATTTGGTAGTTCATAAGTTGCCAATTGATCTATTTTTCCTCCTGTCAAGAAAAAATTAAGGAAGCTTAAAACTGACAAGAGTGTAAAAATCAAAGAGGAAATCATGAAGCAACTTGAGGCTAAAGTCATTCAAGTGGCCCAATATCCTGCTTGGTTGGCAAATATTGTCCCTGTTCCAAAGAAGGATGGCAAAGTTTGAATGTGTGTTGATTATCGTGATCTAAATAAAGCAAGTCCGAATGATGATTTTTCACCTCCCAATATCCATATTTTATTGGACAATTATGCCAAACATGATCTTACATTTTTTGTGGATTGTTATGTGGGGTATCACCAGATTATTATGGATCTAGAAGATGCAGAAAAGATATCATTTATCATATCATGGAGCATATGTTATTATCGAGTTATGCCATTTGGATTAAAGAATACTGGGTCAACTTACATGAGGGAAATGACCATAATATTTCATGACATAATGCACAAAAAGATTGAAGTTTATGTAGACGACGTGATCATTAAATCAAGAGAGTAGTTTGACCATGTCAAAAATCTGAGGAAATTCTTATAATGCTTCACAAGTATGATCTCATACTTAATCCAGGGAAATATGTATTTGGAGTTCCATTGGGAAAACTCTTGGGATTTATAGTCAGTCGACGTGGCATTGAGTTAGATCTTTAAAAAAATAAAATCTATTCAAGATTTACCTCCGTCAAAGAATAAAACGGAGGTGATGAGCTTACTTGGAAGGTTGAAATATATTATTAGATTTATTCCCAACTTACAACAACCTGTGAGCCAATATTCAAGTTGTTGAAGAAGAATGCTAAAGTTGAATGGACTGAAGAATGTCAAGAGGCATCTGACAGAATTAAGAGATACTTACCGAATTCGCCTATTTTAGCTCCTCCAGAGCCAGGTAGACCCTTGATATTGTATATGTCTGTGTTTGAAAATTCTTTTAGCTGTGTATTAGGTCATCATGATGTCACAAGCAGAAAAGAATAGGCCGTCTACTGCCTTAGCAAAAAGTTTACCACTTATGAGGCTAAGTACACTCTTCTTGAAAAGACATGTTGTGCCTTAACTTGGGTAGCACAAAACCTGAAGCATTACTTGTCATCGTACACTACTTACCTCATTTCCCGTATGGATCCATTAAAATATATTTTTCAGAAGCCTATGCCTACAGACAGACTTGCAAAATGGCAGATGCTACTCACAGAGTTTGATATTATCTATGTGACACGAACTGCAATAAAAGCTCAAGCCTTAGCAAATCATTTGGCTGAAAATCTTATTAATGAAGAATATGAGCCATTAAAGACTTATTTTTCGGATGAAGAGGTATTATGTGTTGACGAGGTTATTTTTTATGATTGACATTCAGGTTGGAAGATGTTCCTTGAGGAGCTGCTAATGTAAAAGAAGTAGGGATAAGGGCAGTCCTTATTTCTAAATCAGGATAATACTATCATGTAACAACCCAACTTCGATTCTACTATACAAATAATATGGCAGAATACGAAGCATGCATTTTGAGTTTGAGATTAGCCATTGATATGGGAATCTAAGAACTGTTGGTGTTAGGAGACTCAGATTTGTTAGTCCACCAAATCCAAGGAGATTGGGAGACTCGTGGCTCAAAACTCCTACCATATCGAGGTTATTTGCAAGATCTTTGTCAATAATTTACATCAGTAAAGTTTAAGCATATTCCCAGAGCTCATAATGAGATTGTTGATGCTTTGGCGACCTTATATTCAACGCTCCAACATCTCAACAAGACTCATATAGACCCCGTGCATATACAGATACATGATCAACATACATATTACAATGTGGTTAAGGAATAACTTGATGGAGAGCCTTGGTTCCATGATATCAAAGAATATATTCAGACTGAAAAATATCCTATACATGCCGATGGTAACCAAAAGAGAACCATTCAACAACTGGCTAGCGGATATTTCCTAAGTAGAAGAATCTTGTATAAGAGGACTCCATATTTGGGGCTATTAAGGTGTATAGATGCTAAAAAAAGCTTCAAAAATCATGACTGAAGTACATTCTTGAATTTATGGACCACACATGAGCGGGTATGTTTTGGCAAAGAAAATACTTCGAGCAGGTTATTATTGGCTCACCATGGAGTGAGATTCCATCTATTTTGTTCGTAAGTATTATGAATGCCAAGTGCATGGGGACTTGATACATTTCCCTCTATCTAAATTGGATACAATGACTACTCCATGGCCTTTTGTGGCTTGGGTAATGGACGTAATTGGACCAATTGAACCGAAGGCCTTGAATGGGTATAGGTTTATCTTGGTAGCCATTGATTATTTCACAAAGTGGGTGGAAGCAGCGACTTTCAAGTCAGTGACTAAGAAAGCAGTAGTTGATTTTGTTCACTCCAACATCATTTGTGGATTTGGCATCCCAAAGATAATTGTCACGGATAATGCTGTAAATTTCAACAGTCACTTAATGCAAAAAGTGTGCCAACAATTTAAGATTATGCATCAAAATCCAACTCCTTATCGCCCGAAAGTGAACGGTACTGTGGAAGCTGCCAACAAGAACCCAAAGAAAATACTCCGCAAAATAGTGCAAGCTTTCCGACAATGGCATGAAAAATTACCTTTTGCTTTGTTGGGTTACCTTACTACAGTTCGGACTTTAATTGGTGCAAATCCTTACTCGTTGGTGTACGAACTAAAGCAGTTATACCTGCAGAGATTGAGATTTTATCTCTTCGAGTAGTTTTGGAAGCTAAAATTGATGATGATCAATGGGTCAAGACTCGATTGGAGCAATTAAGCTTGATTGATAAAAAAATATTGACGTTAGTATGTCATGGACAACTATATCAAACGAGAATGGCACGGGCATATAACAAAATGGTGCGTCACAGACATTTTAAAGTTGGTTAGTTAGTACTAAGATTCATCCTTCCCTATCAGATTTAAGCCAAAGGCAAGTTTTCTCCTAATTAGCAAAGAGCGTTCATGGTGAAGAAGGTGTTACCTAATGGTGCATTATATTTGACTGATGTAGAAGGCAAAATAGAAAGAATGTCAATCAATGCTGACGTAGTTAAGAGATATTATGTATGATATTCATGTACAATTATGTTATATATGTTTTGTACTTGTATTTTAAAAGATTGAAATGATGAAGGAATTTTGATCTACTATCTGAATAATATATCAACCTTTGCTTACCCCCTTTGAGATTTTATCTTTCTTTTGTACCCCTCTTTTGGAATCAATTAGAGTTAAAAGTTTCAAAAAAAAGAGATGTTGGTTAAAAAAATGATAATAATCAAAATCAAGCAAAAGAATGACTTTCATGAACTACGTTTAACCTGATTCTTGTTATGACAAGATACGTAGGCAGCCCTACTCTGGGGTTCGGTCCAACCAAAAGAACATTTAAGTTACCCAGAATGAAATAAAACTGGGGCAAAAGTTTATTTCCTTAAAGAGTCGATTCCAAAAGTTGTATGATTCATCCAATGTTATGTAAATTTTTTAGCCTCATGTCGTCGTTTCTTTCTAACCCTTTCCAAAAGCCAAGTTACAATTAAAGAAAGACTTTTAGATCAATCTTTAAGAATTTCAAGGCTAAACATGTTATGGGTGCATGATATTTCATACTTTGGGTGTTATTTTTCTAAATATATATATATATATATGTCTATATATATATGTCTCTCTCTCTCTCTCTCTCTCTCTCTCTCTCTCTCTCTCTCT